>NW_027506907.1:860402-1155402 GCF_052324685.1 Brachyhypopomus gauderio
ATTTGCAGTCCATAACTATTCTCATGAACACACACACACACACACACACCTAAACATGCATAGAACGACAACAGTGAAATATTTAGAGGGAGTGCATTAGGACTGGCCAACAGAGCTGACAGACGGCAGGGAGGCCCTGAATAACACTCACCACTAATGCTTCCTCTCAAGCACCCTACTGAGTGAGAGATGGAGAGAGACAGGAGAGAGAGAGAGAGAGAGAGAGAGAGAGAGAGTAATGGATGATAGTAGTGATGGAGACTGAGCCTGGGTTCCTTCAGTTTAGTATTAAAATGTTGTAATTATTAATATGTCATGCAGGTGACATCTTCACACGTCACAGGTGACACTCATAAACCTCTCATTCAAATGAATGTAGCTGTTTAGCTTTAGTGAACACGGATGGAGTTTTATCTTGTGAGGACCAGTCCTGCCTCTCAAACACTACAGCATCTGTGCAGGGTAAGTCCTTAAGAAATAGAGTGAGCATGAAAAAGGACACTTATTCTATGTCTTTCTCTAATTCAGTCTTTCTCTCTTTCTAATTCTCTCTCTCTGCCTCCCTCTGTCTCTCTTGTACACACACACACGTCTTTGTCTCTGACCCCTGAACTCATTCAGATTGCACTAACTAAAACAGATAAATTAGGACAACTCCACTACAGATGTTGTGGTTTGCAGTAGCTTCTGACCTCAGTCAGTGATTCTACGCTCCTTGCCTTATCTACCTTCCTCCAAAGACACTAAATCTCTAACCCAGGTAAGTGTCAATTTATTCTGCCATTTTCTTTCCCTACTAGTATCCATAAAGCTTGTTCTATTCCATAATGTGTCTGCCAATTCCTGTGTATGTATCCCACAGAGCACATAGATACCATCATAGCCATCGCAACACCAATAACCTAATTTACCCACAATGTTCACCACAAACTCCAATCACAGTGACTGGAGGACTCTGGAATTGCCAATCGGCTGTCCAGAAGGCTGACTTCATCTCAGCTCTTGCATCCCTCCACTCGCTACACTTCTTGGCTCTGACCGAAACCTGGATCACTCCAGAGAACTCTGCAACTCCGGCTGCTCTGTCCTCTGCCTTCTCATTCACCCATTCCCCACGACGCCTTGGAAGGGGAGGTGGCACAGGTCTACTTTTATCTCCAGAGTGGCGTTTCACCCAACTCTCCTTTCAGCTCTTTCAATTTCTTCCTTTGAGTTCCATGCTATCACTGTATCCTACCCCACTATTCTTCACATCATTGTGATTTATCGCCCTCCAGGTTCCCTTGAGAACTTCATTGACGAACTTTATACCCTCCTTAGTCAATTCACCATTGAAGCAAACCCACTCATTCTCCTTGGAGACTTCAACCTTCCATCCAACAAACTTCATTCATCTTCCATCCTTCCATTGCTGTCTTCATTTGACCTCGCCATCAACCCATCCACTGCGACTCAGAGAGCAGGCAACATTCTGGACCTGGTCTTTACACGAGCCACCGCAACATCGGACATCACAGTCACCCCACTCCACCTGTCAGACCATCACCTTCTATCCTTTTCTTTCCCCTCCCTGCCATCTCCACTCACACTTCCCCTCTACATTCTTCATACTTTCACCCAAATTTGTGCTCCATCAATCCCTCAACCCTTGCTGCCACTATTTTGCCTCCCTTCCTCATCAGAATTGTCTGTCTTCTCTCACACTGGACACAATTACTGATACTTTCCTCTCTACACTCTCTTCATCCATCAATCTTCTGTGTCCTCCCTCCCCCAGGTTTAAGAGATCTGTTCCATCCACCCCCTGGCTAAGTCAAGTGCTTCGCAGCCAAAGGAGACATCTAAGAACTGCAGAGAGGAGGTGGAAGAGAAGTCGCCTAGATTCAGACCTCCACTCATATCAATCTCTCCTTTCAAAGTTCTCACTGGAAGTCACATCAGCAAAATCAGCCTAGTACAGAAAGAAATTTGAATCATCTGCATCCAACCCACGCAAGTCATCTTCTTTGAAGAGAAGATTGCAGCAGTCCATCAGTCCTTCTCCCAACCTTCCTACTAGTATCTCTAACCCAACACTCAACTCCTTGGCTTCTTTGTCCCCTCTCTCCTCAGACAAGACACATCAACGTCTGACTTCTAGCAATCCTACTACATGCCCACTGGATCCAATTCCTTCCACTCTTTTCCAGAATATGTCAAGAGAACTCCTTCCGTTCATCTCAGCAATCATCAACAACTCCTTAGTTTCGGGTCATGTACCTACCGTGTTCAAGATGTCAAGGGTGGTACCAATCCTGAAAAAAGCAACACTTGACACCACTGACATGAACAACTACAGACCGGTATTACTTCTTTCTTTTCTATCAAAAACTCTGGAATGAGCAATGTATGACCAATTATCTCTCTTCCTCACCCAGAACCAACTCCATGATCCTAATCAGTCTGGCTTCAAACGGGCACACTCAACAGAAACTGCCCTCAAAGCAGTGACCGAGATCTCCATGCTGCCAAGACTAACAAGCTATCATCAGTTTTAATTCTTCTAGATCTTTCTGCAGCCTTTGACACGGTCAACCACAACATCCTCATGTCTGTTCTTTCTAGTCTCGGTGTGACTGGCTCTGGTTCCAGTCATATCTTGAAGACCGTTCCTATCAGGTAACATGGAGAGGATCTACATCCAGTGCATGTAAACTTTCCACTGGTGTCCCCCAAGGCTTGGTCCTAGGCCCTCTTCTCTTCTCTTTATATACTTGTTCCCTTGGTGACATTATTTTGTCTCATGGTTTCTCTTATCATTGCTATGCTGATGACACCCAGCTAATTCTTTCCTTCCCTCATTCTGACATCCAGGTTTCTAGGCGTATCTTGGCATGCTTGGCAGATATTACTTCATGGATGACTGATCACCACTTGAAGCTCAACCCTAGCAAAACTGAGCTTCTATACATTCCAGGAACCCCAAACCCACACAACAACCTCATAGTTTCCTTTGAGAACACCTTGTTAACACCATCAGAAACTGCACGAAGCCTGGGTGTAACGTTGGACAACGAGTTGTCCATGGTCAAAAGCCGATCTGTACAGCAAACACTCAGAACCTCAAGCTTGGCTCGACTCGAAACTCCACGCTTAAAGTTCATGGAAGACAAAGCTCCAGACTATTCTCCATCCTGGCTCCAAGATGGTGGAACGATCTTCCATTAGCTGCTAGGACTGCAGAGTCTATTGCTATCTTCAAGCGTAGACTGAAGACCCACCTGTTTGTTCAGTTTTTACCAGTGCACTAATTCAGCTGATACCACTTACCGTTGTTCTTTAAATTGTATGTCTGTCTGTGGTTATTTGTGCTTCTTGGCAAATGTCTAACTTGCAAAACACTAGGTAATGACATTGACTCCTGTAGTTTAGTAGTAGTCTGACTCAATGGTATCTTGAATTCTGGCCTATCCGTACTATTTCCTAGGATGAATTCTGTGATCGGATGCAAAGCACTTTGTAAGTCGCTTTGGATAAGAGCGTCTGCTAAATTCCGTAAATGTAAATGTAAAATGCAAAATGTAAATGTAACCATCATGGATCTTTGTACTAGGGGCGTGTCCTTCTGGGAACCGCCTCTTTTAAATGATTGACAGGAACATTGAAGAGCACAGGGGATTATGTGTACACAGTTAGAACCTGCAACTCCCTCACTTGAAGTGAACCACAGCTATAAATGAAACCTCATATCTACATTTGACTTCAGATTCCGATTAATCTGTTGCAGTAACACTGATATCCTTGTTTAAATGTCATATTGAATTATTGTGTAAATTTATACTGGCAAGTTTGAGCATAAAAACCGTCACTGCACGGATATGAAAAGCCATTCGGCAGTTCAGGCTCTTCTGGATGAGCTGAACAGGGACCGAGGTGTCACTACCCTGGACGTCAGCACCAGCGCAGGGGATACAGCGTCTGAGCAGCAGCGGGCTGTTCTGATCCAGAAGTGGTCGTCTGTCTTTATATGTGACTGTTTGCCCTGCATAGTACGAACCTCACCTGTCAGATGGACGGGCTCATATGAGCCCTCATAATAAACTGCATGGTCATTATGGCTGGTAAAATCAGAGGGCTCTGATGATCCATGTTCAGTTTTGACATTACACTGACACCTACTCTATGTAACCAAAGGGTTACGTGACTATTGGATGACATGGATGTAAATGAAATGCTGGGTGGGTATTTTAGTGGTATTTTAGTGTTGTCTTAGTGGGGTTTTAGAGTTGTTTTAGTAGTATTTTAGTGTAGTTTTATTGTTTTTTTAGAGGGCTTTTAATGGCATTTTAGTGGGGTTTTACTGGTGTTTTAAAGTTGTTCTAGTGGGTTTTTAGTGTTGTTTTAGTGGTATTTTAGTGGGGTTTTAGTGGGGTTTTAGTGTTGTTTAGGGTGACCAAACGTCCGTATTTCCCGGGACATGTCCGTATTTCACGTCCTGTCCCGGGCGTCCCGGGATATTTTTTAAAACTGTGGAAATGTCCTGGTTTTTAAATTCCGTAAATCGGGCCATTAATTCTACAGGCACTAGGACCCTGAGCACGTCGCTGTATGACACGGAATTCCTGATCAGTTGAGCCTCATCATACTCAACTGGCGGAGAAAGAACTCACGTTCACCACCCCCCCACCCCCCCCCCCCCCCCCGCTCGACAACTTACGTTCGCCCCCCCCGCTCGACAACTTAACCCCCCCCCCCAGTGTCCTGGTTTTCCCAAACAAAAATATGGTCACCCTAGTGTTGTTTTAGTGGTATTTTAGTGTTGTTTTAGTGGTATTTTAGTGGGGTTTTAGTGGTATTTTAGTGTTGTTTTAGTGGGGTTTTAGTGTTGTTTTAGTGGTATTTTAGTGTTGTTTTAGTGGTATTTTAGTGGGGTTTTAGTGGGGTTTTAGTGTTGTTTTAGTGGTATTTTAGTGGGGTTTTAGTGGTATTTTAGTGTTGTTTTAGTGGGGTTTTAGTGTTGTTTTAGTGGTATTTTAGTGTTGTTTTAGTGGTATTTTAGTGGGGTTGTGGCTTGGTTAGCTAGATAGTACATGGTTTGGGACTACTGCCCCACTGAACTAGCACCCTCTCCTTTTAGAACAAACAAATACATCAGTATACAGGGTTACGTACTCAGCAGTGGCAAACAGGAGGTGGGAAGTTAATGTCATGAGCACTGCAGTCCTGCCAATGAGGACCAATCAGGTACGGTTTCACTCAGCTGCACAGAGCAGCTTTAGTGGGTCCCAACACCACGCAAGGGTCCAGGACAGGGCCATGCTGTCTGACTGGATCCAGGGAATCAGGGCCGTGCTGTCTGACTGGATCCAGGGAATCAGGGCCGTGCTGTCTGACTGGATCCAGAAAATCAGGGCCGTGCTGTCTGAGTGGACAGGCCTGACACACACTCACTGTTCAGGGACAAGCTCACAGAGTAGAAGAGATTGACACTCTAGATCTCATTTCCATGGTTTCTGGTCATGCCTGAGTGAGCATGCCTGTGGGTTGTGTGTGTGTGTGTGTCTGTAACCTCTGCTGGATCTTAGCTCCATCCACAATAGACTATACTTTGCGCATACATCACACGAGTGCATGTGAACACATACACACTCTCTCTCACACACACACACTCCTGTTGGTCAACAAAACACATAAAATCAACACTTAATTTAACAACAATTCAAATGTCATTCCCCAACACACACACATACGTGCAAAACACACATATACAAATGTCCTTCACATTTCACAGTTAATCTATTAACTGCCAGTGAAAAATGACCAGTGCTAATTTGTCATTTGTACCTGTTTAACTTCTCTCCAGATGCAGGACTGTACCTTTAACACTTTTACATAAAGCGCCAAGTAGGACCGGCCCCCATGCAGGAGTGCACCTTTAATGTTTCACAGCACCAAGCGGGAACAGATGCAATACAGGACAGCAGGAGACAAGTTACGAGGACAAATGACGACGTTTTCAAGCTCTTTGACATCTTTCCTATTATGCAGTGATGTTAAAGGTGCCGTGAGCAGAAGGACACAGGGAGAGTCCTGAAGAAACAGGAAGGCAATTGGAGTTCTATATCTACCAGGGGTGTGTGTGTGTGTGTGTGTGTGTGTGTGTGTGTGTGTGTGTGTGTGTGTGTATGAAGAATGAATAAGAGATTAACAAGAGTAAAGAGTGTTGGGCCATAGTGATCAGTCCTGTGCATTTTTGTGGTGTGTGTGTGTGTGTGTGTGTGTGTGTGTGTGTGTGTTTGAGCATCCAGCATTGGTGTAAGATGTTGGGTGTGGTACCCTGTAGGATCACATGATCCCCCTTGTTGCTAAGCAATTGTGGTGGGAGGACAGGCACAGTTGGGGGGGGGGGGGGTGCCAAACACGAAGGGCGTAAAAAACAAACAAAAACGAGAGAGTGCGAAGTGCAAGTTAGAGAAAAAAAAAGAAAAACGACATTTTGAGAATAGGCTGGCAACCAGACAGGCGTGTGCAAGAGAGTGGGTGGGGTGAGGAGAGGAACTGGAGAGAGAGAAGAGAGAGAGAGAGAGAGAGAGAGAGAGAGAGAGAGAGAACTGTTAAAACACAGTCACATCAAAATGTAGGAGTGAGTGGAGTGGAGGAGAGGAAGAGGAAGAGGAGGGGTTGAGGAAGGGTGGGACACAAAAACCTGAGTCATCTAACTACCCCTCTGTCCTCCACAACTCCAAACATCAATATCCTCTCAAACGCACACACACACACACACACACACACACGCACACACACAAACACGCACAAACACACACACGCATACACACACACATACACACACACACACACACACACACACCTTTCACTCGCAATCACAGTGCACAAACACCTTACTCATTTCAGCCCCAAAAAAGAATAACCTCTCCTGCTTTTCTGAAATAACTTCTCCTCCTTTTCAAACGCTCGCTCTCCTCTGCTCCTGTCTTCCAGCAGAGCACGTGTCACCCCCACCAGCTACATCTGAACTCTCTCACCCCATTACAGGGACCTGACAGAGGCTGTTTTCTCCATTGAAAATAAAGTCTGCCGAGATGCAGGTGGATCAGATCTGTTCTGTTATACAGCAAAGCTAACCTAAGAGCAGAGTGTATGAGGGAGAAGGGCTGGGCTGCGTCTAACACACCCAGAACACTTGGTCCAGAACTAGTGTGTCACACACACACACACACACACACACACACACACACACACACACACAGAGCAACTGGTCCAGACCTAGCATCTGGACCCTCACAGACCCTCACAAACAGAGCTTAGAAACCCAATTGCATTAGCAGGTTCATAAAGAATAAACGGGCATTAAAGCAAACATCACACTGTGATACAGTACTCTGCCTTAAACTGTTCTAGCTACATGTTGATATGAAATATTAAATTATCATAAGCATCAGTTCCTGACCAACAGAAACTGGGCTATAATGTATAAATCTGAAAAAAGGGACCAGACTACAGCCTCTCAGCTGAAGCAGACAAATCCAAAGACAGCCCCGCCCCTCAGACATCACAGTGGAGACCCTGACGGGCAGGACCCGGGTCCGGTGGACAGCAGATTTCACTCTCCGTAAACCCCGCTCACCCTCACCGGGATCACGCACAAAAACCTTGTGAGGCCACTGACAAACCCAAACAGTGATGTCAGTAGTGCCACAGAGTTTAGAGGTGATTAACCCTTGTGATGTCATATTTACCGTGGCAACATGAGCACAGAGAAGAGGACAGCCCAATCAAATGACCAGCACATGACACCAACCGCCTGGTGAGCTGTTCATATATAAAAATACACAACATTCATAACATAAATAAAAGAAAAGAAATAAAATACAGAATATATAATTTAAATATACACTACAAAGAATCGAAGTGATTACACAGATGCAAAAACAATACCGATATTTGTTCAACCACAGATGCTTATGGTGTGATATCTACAGACTCTACCACTGGGAGCTAGAGTGAATCCATGGACTGCACCAAGTCGAAGTGTTATATAAGCGACCAATCAGAAACCACACTGTCACCTGGGTTGTGTGCTGAACAAACAAACACCTGCTGGCTAATGGTTTGCCGTAAGTGTTTCCGCTTTAGGACATTACACTAGCAGAAATGAGAATACCAGTCAAAGGTCTGAACACGGCTGACTAAATGTATGTTTTTGATATCTTTGTAACAAAAGGATTGTGTTTAAGTTTGTTTCTAAGAAAAATATAAATTGAAAAATTTGTTAGCCAATGTATGAATACATTTTCAAAACACTGCATTTTAGATGCACCTTCAGCAAATAGTAAAAATAAATGTGTAGGTGTGTCCAAACTTTTAACTGGTACTATACATTTTTGTTAATTAACAGCTTCTGGTTATTGGATGCCATGATTTTGCAATTAAATTACAGCACCTCCCCACTGTAGTCAAACTGCCACCTGGCAAATGGCAGAGTGGCATCTGTAGTCAATCACCTGCTGTTTGTTTATTAATATGGCAGCCGTGTGGAGACATCAGCTGGCGTGTTATCTTGTTGCATTGATTTGGTGCTACTGGAAGCTCCTCTGTGCTGGAAATAACTACACTCAGGAGGGCGGGCCGAAGGGCGATGGTGAGGTGGACGGGCCGAAGGGCGATGGTGAGGTGGACGGGCCGAAGGGCGATGGTGAGGTGGGCGGACCGAAGGGCGATGGTGAGGTGGGCGGACCGAAGGGCGATGGTGAGGTGGGCGGGCCGAAGGGCGATGGTGAGGTGGGCGGACCGAAGGGCGATGGTGAGGTGGACGGGCCGAAGGGCGATGGTGAGGTGGACGGACCGAAGGGCGATGGTGAGGTGGGCGGACCGAAGGGCGATGGTGAGGTGGACGGGCCGAAGGGCGATGGTGAGGTGGGCGGACCGAAGGGCGATGGTGAGGTGGACGGGCCGAAGGGCGATGGTGAGGTGGACGGACCGAAGGACGATGGTGAGGTGGACGGGCCGAAGGGCGATGGTGAGGTGGACATGACGGGCATTTTTCTCATTTTGCTACCATGACACTGACCTAAACCTATCAATACCAAATCAAATACACCTATGACAGAACCTCATACTGACAGCACAGCAAGTGGAAACAGTTACAGTAAAGATCTGAGAGGGAGTTTGGGTGTTAGGTGATGATACTCACAAAGCAAAGGGTCAGTTACCGCGTGTTTTTCTAGATGATTCAAAACAACAGACTGCACAGTGGAACGAGAGTCCACACTGGAGCCTGCACACATCCTCATCATCTTTCTGTCCATCTGCATACCCATCCATCCATTTATCAATCCATCCAATTCAATCTCCACACACATCCATCTATCCTGCTGTTTATTCATTTGTTTAGTCGGCTGAACATTCATTCATCAGTCAGAGCTTCTGTTTGCATCAAACACACTGCGGACAGCCTACGTGGCTTCTCTGTCCCTGTCCCTGGTGGACTTAATTTCAGCAGACTCACTGTAAACTCCCAGATCCAGGCTCAGTGTAGACTCACAGATTCAGACTCACTGTAGTCTCACAGATTTAGACTCAGTGTAGACTCACGGACTCAGACTCACTTATAGACTCACAGACTCAGGCTCATAGTTACAGACTCACTGTATGCTCATGGTCTCAGACTCAGGGTTGCCAACTTTTCAAGATCGCTTGGAGTGAGATTTGAACCTGGAGGAGGTGGCGATTGTTGACGGGGGGGGTGGGTGGCGAATGTAAGTTGTTACCGGGCGGGGTGTAAAATGGACACAAATTAAGTATTATATCGCGATCGATCGATCACCAGTTGTTGGCGCCAGAGCGAACTAGTAACTCATTGAATCATAGATGTGGATCACAGGTAAATAAACTAGATTTTTTTTTCGGCGTGAGATATCGGAAGTGTGGCGTGAGAGCGTGTGAAGACGGTCAAATGCGTGTGTCTCACACTCAATGCGTGAGAGTTGGCAACCCTGCAGATTTATGGTCACAGACTCACTGTAGACTCACTTACCCAGACTGATTGTAGACTCATGGACTCAGACTCACTGTAGACTCACTTACCCAGACTGATTGTAGACTCATGGACTCAGACTCACTGTAGACTCACTTACCCAGACTGATTGTAGACTCATGGTCACAGACTCACTGTAGACTCACTTACCCAGACTGATTGTAGACTCATGGACTCAGACTCACTGTAGACTCACTTACCCAGACTGATTGTAGACTCATGGACTCAGACTCACTGTAGACTCACTTACCCAGACTGATTGTAGACTCATGGACTCAGACTCACTGTAGACTCACTTACCCAGACTGATTGTAGACTCATGGACTCAGACTCACTGTACATCCAGTAGTCTCACTCACTTTTACAAAGGCACTTGAATAATGCTAAGGCACTTGAAGGTAATGTAATTCATCACTACTCCTGCATTGTTATATCTACATATGCTATATGTGCTTCTGTTATATATCATTCTGTTATATTCTGTTATATATACATATACTGTATATGTTTCTATCATATATATATAAAGCTCTGAAGAACTTTACAATCTATAGTCATCTATTAAACCATCTATCTTGTTTTAATATAGCATAGTCGTGTGTTATGTCATTATTTTACCTTATTATATGTGTTTGTCAAAAATGTAGAAAATATTACTAGATTTACTAGATAAACTAGATTTGTCCAAATGTTTGACTGGTAGTGTACATATACTGTGTGTTTCTGTTAAACATGTACTGTATGTGTGCCTGGAACTCTTGAAACTAAAATGCATTGTAGGAGCACCGATGCTTACACAGCTGATGAAGGACCTTCCTCCAGAATGTCCAGCTTCTCTGGAAACTGTGTACTACACTCTGATTTTTACTAGCTAATCCTACATCTAACACTGCAGTTTCTCCATGGAACCACCATCAGATTCTTCCTCAGCAGTATATACGCAAGCGAGGTTTATCATAACATTTATTCAACGAGGTTCTAACAAGATAATCTCGAATATTCTATATTCTATATAACAAGAATATTTATCAGTTCTTTTTCAAAAAGTTTCCTAACATCACAGCAGCCACTACAACATCTGGCAAGACAAACAGATGTGTGTCGGACTCAAAGATGAAAGATGAAAGACGGCGCCTGCAGGAAGGCACAAGGAGCACCCAATAATAACAATCGATTGGTTCCAAGTGATTTTAGTATCCGTGTTAATACGTTTCCATGTGACCACAGAGTGGCTGCTTTGACGTTGTTATGCTAGTGCAATTAGTTAAAGGTCTGAGGGCCCCATCAAGCTGGTATGCACTGAGACAGGAAAATAAACATGTGTGTGTGTGTGTGTGTGTGTGTGTGTGTGTGTGTGTGTGTGCTCAGGCCTCTGGTAGAAGGCCCGAGTGAGGAACAAAACACATGACCATCCATATGTAAAATCTTTTATTTGTGTTTCTCTCCCTGTCTCCCTGTCTCTCTGTCTCTGCCAGGACTTGTCTGTGAACTATGACCCACTGGTGCTAGGACGGGTGAACCAAAGCACTTTTGTACGTCATCAGGGAAGAGATATCCTGCTAAATGCAGTAAATGTAAATACATGTAGGGAGCACCTCAGTGTGAAGGCACATACACATGCACCACTAACCCGCTAACCTCCTGTTCTCAGTTCAGCTTTAAAGTCTGCCCTTCCCACGCTTCCCCTCACAGCGTGTGCGACCCTAGCTGACCTGGAGTCAGCAGGGAGCCGCTGTAGTCGAGCTCTGACGCTAACCCCGGTGACAGGCTGCTGCTATGGGCCAACCAGAGGGGGAGGGAGGTTCTTCATCAAAACAGACTCGTATCAGCTGTGCCCATGCCGTGGAGAATTAGCATATCTGGTATCTTCTACAGGACTTTTTTTGCCCTTGTTAGATGGCAGATGGCCAGTGTGGCTGTTCAGGACGTGTAATGTGCAGCAGTGATTCAAATGCTTGTTATTACCATGTTCTTTCTCAGTGGCTGCTGTGGCTGAGGTGATTTGTGGGAGGGGTTATGAAATGATGGAGGTGTGGCCTAAGGAAAAATGGACCAGTAACGATGGTGGGGTTGGAGTCACCCACAGACTCGCACTGACCTCCTCCTTAGACTTCTCCTCAGACACCTCCTCAGAGACTTCCTCAGACTTCTCATTAGACACCTCCTCAGACTTCTCCTCAGACACCTCCTCACATGTCTCCTCAGAAACCTCCTCAGACTTCTCCTCAGACATCTCCTCAGAGACCTCCTCAGACACCTCCTCAGAGTCCTCCTCAGAAACCTCCTCAGACTTCTCCTCAGACATCTCCTCAGAGACCTCCTCAGACACCTCCTCAGAGTCCTCCTCAGAAACCTCCTCAGACTTCTCCTCAGACATCTCCTCAGAGACCTCCTCAGACACCTCCTCAGAGTCCTCCTCAGAAACCTCCTCAGACTTCTCCTCAGACACCTCCTCACACATCTCCTTAGACAACTCCTGAGACATCTCCTCAGACAACTCCTTAGACACCTCCTCACACTTCTCCTCAGACACCTCCTCACACATCTTCTCAGACACCTCCTCACACATCTCCTCAGACTTCTCCTCAGACACCTCCTCACAACTTCTCCTCACACATCTCCTCACACTTCTCCTCACACTTCTCCTCAGACACCTCCTCACACATCTCCTCACACTTCTCCTCACACTTCTCCTCACACTTCTCCTCACACATCTCCTCACACTTCTCCTCAGACACCTCCTCACACATCTCCTCAGACTTCTCCTCAGACACCTCCTCAGACTTCTCCTCAGACACCTCCTCACACTTCTTCTCAGACACCTCCTCAGACTTCTCCTCAGACACCTCCTCACACTTCTTCTCAGACACCTCCTCACATCTACCTTTCATTCTCCCACTTAGCTCTTTCCCTTGCTTTCTTCTTACCACATAGAGAGGAAAAGAATGAAACAGACTCAGAGCAATTAACATCAAACACACACACACCCTTACCAATACAAAACTTCCATACCAAACATCAAACATATTCTTCACAAACACATTCAAAACCAAACCTAACATCAAACATAACATTCACATGAAAGGTCTTTAAACATTTATTCACACACACACACACACACACACACACACACACACACACACACACACACACACACACACACACACACACACACACACACACACACATACACATATACATAGTGCATTTGAAGGAAAGTATGGGATTAGAGATAGAGAGATTAGCACAGTGTGTCCAGAGGGAGGTCTGGGATTAGAGAAAGAGATTAGCACAGCGCGTTCTGTGGGAGGTATATATTAGCATAGCTCTTTTGGCCATTGGGCTGTTGCAGGCATATCTATGTGTGAATCCACCAACTATAACCCTCTCTTTCTCTCACACACCCAGACACACACACACACACACACACACAAACATACACACAGAACACACACTGGCAATAGAAAGAGACAGACAAAGAGAGGGTAAAATAGAGAAAGAGAGAAAGAAGGAGAGAGAAAGAGAGAGAGAGGCTGTCATTTGAACACATGCTGTACAGACCAGAATCTGACCTGTGTTCAAAGAATGGCTTCTATCACAGTCTCTCTCTCTCTCTCTCTCTCTCTCTCTCTCTCCTACTCTCTCTCTAATCTGCTGTTACACAGAGAATCACCACACACACACACACACACACACATCCGTTATGTACCCAAATGAATACTGAGACATAAGCGCACACACAAAATATACACATAAACACATTAAATCAGCAATTTCTCTTTCTCACACACACCCACACACACACACAAGTGATAAGCAAAAAGTGAAAGTGACTATGAGACAGCACAAATGTGTGAGCCAGATCAGGGTTAACAACAAGTGCATCTTCATCATCACCACCATCATAATTTTCTTCATCATCATTATCATCATCAGTAAGCCATGTCATCTCTGTCACACGAGACCCTCTGTGTGCTCAGAGTGCTCACTCCTCACACACATGAAACTGCACAAGAATGACAACATTGTTGTTCTAGATCCCATTGTGCACTCGTTCATTCATCCTCACATCCTCTCATCCTCACATCCTCTCTTCCTCACATCCTCTCTTCCTCACATCCTCTCACTCTTTCTGTTCTTGCTCACACGCGTTTACCTTTTCGTCCGGCGGAACATGTTGCTCACGAGGCTGGCTGACCCACTCTCTCTCTCTCTCTCTCTCTCACACACACACACACACACACACACACACACACACACACACGCCCACGGCGGTGAGGGCGACAGCAGGTGCCGAATGTGTGAAAACACACACGCGTGTGTGCGGAGTCGTGCGGAGCAGCAGGCTAGCTCAGACACGCCATGACACTGGCTTCTGTTTCTACACACGCTTGTGTGTGTGCGCTGTCTACATTAGTGTGTGTGCGCACAAACAGAGAGAACAGGAGAGAGGATAGGGAGAGAGAGAGAGAGAGAGAGAGAGAGAGAGAGAGAGAGAGAGAGAGAGATTGCTTGCATAGAGGAGGCGGCTCTCAAGGGTAACGTGCCAACCCAGGAAGTGAAGACAGCAAGACAGAAAGAGGAAGGGAGGGGTGTGCGTGTGTGTATGTGTGTGTGTGTGTGTGTGTGTGTGTGTGTGTGTGTGTGTGTGTGTGGACCTAGTCACTAAAAGCCTATCAGAGCACAAAGCTTGGGGCGGTGTCAGTCGTAATGGAAATATGAATGACTCAAGGGAAAGAGGGAACAACAGATGAAAAGAAAGAGAAGGAAAGAGAGACAAGCAAAAGAATGAGAAAGATAAGAGTGAGAGGGAATAAGAGTGACTAAAGACTGAGAAAGAGTGAAAGAGAGCTGATGAGTGGGGGTTCATATTGATGGTTTTGCATGATATACCACATACTTCCTGGGTGTGGCTTCATCCTTAGATGATCAAATCCCATTGGCTACCATGACTTGGTCCGAAAAGAACGTGCAGCTCTCTCTCCCTCTCTCTCTCTCTATCTTTCACTCCTTTTCTCTCTCCCTCCATCTGTTTTCCATAATATTGTTTATAAAGTGACATCATCTCTATGCCCTATTATGACCAAGGTAGATAGATACACACAAACCATGCACACTAATTTACATGCACATAACATAGGCCACACTAACACTAACATATACATAATATAGACTACACAAACAATACCATACACATAATATAGACCACACAAACACTAACATACATATTCATAATACAGACAGACACTAACACACACACAAAATACACACAGACCACACAATAATACCCACAGACCACACAAACATTTGCATACACACACAAGACTGCACAAACCCTAATGTACACACAAATAATACAGACCATATAAACACTAGCATTCATATAATATACAGACCACATAAACAGTAATATGTGCACACATAATACACACAAACCACACAGACACTGATACACACACAAAGCACAGAGACCATACACATAATACACACAGACCACACAGACACTAACATACACATAATACAGAAAGACCACACAAACACCAACATACACACATAACACACAATGACCACACAAACACCAGCATACACATAATAAAATCACATCCTGCTTAACACCTCAAAGCAGGAATCATGATGACATTTCAGTAGGTTTAAGCTAGGACACACTCTCTTTCAAACACACACACACACACACACACACACACACACACACACACACACACACACACACACACACACACACACACACACACACACACACACACACACAGAGAAAATACATAATTTGAGTAAAAAAATGTAAGTGTCTGGACAGATATGTATTTAGACATACATTTGTGTGTGTGTGTGTGTGTGTGTGTGTGTGTGTGTGTGTGTGTGCATCTACCTTAGTCATAGTTGGGCCTAGAGATGTTACTCTATAAATCCTGTGGATCAGATGCTGTGTGGCAGATGATGTTATTTTATAAACAAAATGCCATGGTATGTGCATTTGCATGTGAGTGTTTGCATGTGTGTGTGTGTGAAGTTAGGTATTCAGATAACCATAACAGCCAGAACCTGAAGTCTGCTAAGAGATGCCATATTCGAATGCTGAATAAAGAATCGAGTCCTTAAGCTGAACACAATTACTGATTTCAAGTGCTGAATCTAAATTGAAGTGCTGAATCAGAATTCTAGTGCTGAAACTGGACTTCCGCTGCCTCCTGTGTGCAGCTCTCTGAACACGTGCAGTAAGCTGTGTGCAGTCACACAATAACACTGTGTGGGCTTTTCCACTGAACACTCCATCCATCTCAGTCCAGCTTCCTCCCCCCACACCTGAATTGATCATCCCCAGAGATCAGCCCTGACAGTGTGACAGGTGTGTGTGCAGTGGCGATTCTACAGTCTGTTGGGGCCCTAGGCAAAAATCCCCCACCCCCCCCCCCCCCTCCCATAGGGAAGTCAGGTCTCATATAGTCATTGCAAACTTTGCACATCGCCACTGCTGTAGTTTAAAGTGTGTCGTCCCCCAGGGGCCCCCACTGTCCTGGAGCTTTAAGCAGTTGCCTATCTTGGAGGTGCTTCTGTGTGTGTGTAATGTGTACACTTTCATGAAGAGGTTCCGTTAATAGGTTCCTATGTAGTGTCAATAGTAGCAACAAACAGCTCCTGCTCTTCCCAGACTGATTGTTAAATATTATTAAGTTAATATAAGCTGTGAAGTGCGAACTGGCTTTTTCACAGGAATTTACTGTATGGCATAAAAGTGTAAAATTAATGAATGAAGTCCATTAAGGCACAGATAATGCACTTCCGCATGTACAGTCTCCAGTACCACGGACAGCTCCCTCTGCCTCGATCCGAGCCCTGGAGCAGACCCAGACACATCCGTGGTCCGTTCACGGGTTCCACTGGACTGCAGGTACTAATTTGGTTCTGATTTGGTGCGTGTGCACTCTTCCCCAACATGCCTGATTCAACCCATCAGCTCATTATCAGACACGCTAGATGGGTCATGGCAGGCAGGGGTGTATGTGGTGGTCTGTACATGGCTACCCTTGGGAT
This sequence comes from Brachyhypopomus gauderio, assembly GCF_052324685.1. Classification (NCBI taxonomy): domain Eukaryota; kingdom Metazoa; phylum Chordata; class Actinopteri; order Gymnotiformes; family Hypopomidae; genus Brachyhypopomus; species Brachyhypopomus gauderio. Next base: position 877,486 of record NW_027506907.1, read on the forward strand.
CTTTTATCGATTTAAAGCAGATCTCTATTTTTTGTATAAAGGAATTATTCTCTCAAAAACTTTCAAACGATCTCAATATACTGTAAATAAAGAGAATAAGGTATGAAACCATACACACCACAGTACGCAGCAGTATTGTAAAGTGATCTTAGATTCCCGGGATTTGGTCACCTGCCATTGTTACCTCATAGTCAAACGTTCTCATATGGAACACGTCCTTCAACAGATATGTGATCTCCTGCAGCGTTATTCAGCTGATCCATATTTCAGTATGGATTGAGGACAAAGTCGAAATGTTTTACTGAAAAAAGCCATTCAACCTGTTCGTGGTACAGCTGACACTACCAGGCCTGTGTTCATAACACTGCACACACACACTACCAAGCCTGTGTTCATAACACTTCACACACACACTACCAGGCCTGTGTTCATAACACTGCACACACACACTACCAAGCCTGTGTTCATAACACTTCACACACACACTACCAGGCCCGTGTTCATATCACTGCACACACACACTACCAGGCCTGTGTTAATAACGCGGCACACACACACTACCAGGCCTGTGTTAATAACACAGCACACACACACTACCAGGCCTGTGTTAATAACACAGCACACACAGGGAACGGTGGTATCACACAGGATCAGCACACTGGGCTGGACAGACACACGGGCGGGTAGAACTCTACCTGCTGCTCTTGCGGGGCAATGGGAGATCCTTCTGAAATAAAAGGGGGGGGGGCAGAGAGAACAGTAATCATTTTAAACATGTTTAAACATTGTAGTTTAGTAACACGTTGCTTATAGACATGGAGAGCAATTGTGAAATTAAAGAGGTGTGATGTTACAGTGAGGGGACTTTAACATGAGCAGACACTCGAAGGAGAGGGAGGGGAGTGGGGGGGGGTAGGGGCAGAGGGAGGGGAGTGGGGGGGGTAGGGGCAGAGGGAGGGGAGTGGGGGGGGGAGTGGGGGCAGAGGGAGGGGAGTGGGGGGGGGTAGGGGCAGAGGGAGGGGAGTGGGGGGGGAGTGGGGGCAGAGGGAGGGGAGTGGGGGGGGGGGGTAGGGGCAGAGGGAGGGGAGTGGGGGGGGCAGAGGGAGGGGAGTGGGGGAGTGGGGGGGGCAGAGGGAGGGGAGTGGGGGGGGGAGTGGGGGCAGAGGGAGGGGAGTGGGGGGGGTAGGGGCAGAGGGAGGGGAGTGGGGGGGTAGGGGCAGAGGGAGGGGAGTGGGGGGGCAGAGGGAGGGGAGTGGGGGAGTGGGGGCAGAGGGAGGGGAGTGGGGGGGGTAGGGGCAGAGGGAGGGGAGTGGGGGGGGAGTGGGGGCAGAGGGAGGGGAGTGGGGGGGGGTAGGGGCAGAGGGAGGGGAGTGGGGGGGGCAGAGGGAGGGGAGTGGGGGAGTGGGGGCAGAGGGAGGGGAGTGGGGGGGGTAGGGGCAGAGGGAGGGGAGTGGGGGGGGAGTGGGGGCAGAGGGAGGGGAGTGGGGGGGGGTAGGGGCAGAGGGAGGGGAGTGGGGGGGGTAGGGGCAGAGGGAGGGGAGTGGGGGGGGTAGGGGCAGAGGGAGGGGAGTGGGGGGGGGGGGTAGGTGCAGAGGGAGGGGAGTGGGGGGGGGTAGGGGCAGAGGGAGGGGAGTGGGGGGGGGGGGTAGGGGCAGAGGGAGGGGAGTGGGGGGGGTAGGGGCAGAGGGAGGGGAGTGGGGGGGTAGGGGCAGAGGGAGGGGAGTGGGGGGGGGGTAGGGGCAGAGGGAGGGGAGTGGGGGGGGTAGGGGCAGAGGGAGGGGAGTGGGGGGGGGGGGTAGGTGCAGAGGGAGCTCCCAGGCAGACTACACTTAGGGGAGGGTAATCCCCAACACACGGGGCAATTACACAAATGAGATCATGCAGAGAGACATGAGAGGAGGCAGGAGGGGCAGAACGAGGGGGGAGAGAGAGAAACTGGGAGAGAGAGATCAAGAAAGAGAGGAGGGAGTGAAAACGTGTGAGGTGTTGTTGTGGAGCCCTCGCTGGTGCCCCCTGCAGGTGCAGGAAGGACTCACACTGGGGGCAGTGACTTCACCTGCAGTGATTCACTTTGATGACACTGGTGTGTGACACAGGTTCCTCCCGCCAGGTCGGCTGGCGCCACTGAGCAGCTAATGGAGGAGTGAGTGGGTAAATGCTCTCAAGGGCCAAATGGTGTGTGTGTGTGTGTGTGTGTGTGTGTGTGTGTGTGTGTGTGTGTGTGTGTGTGTGTGTGTGTGTGTGTGTGTGTGCTGCATCCTACCCCTCTGCCATCTTCCTTAAAAGGCAGTATGTTCAATTAGAGTGCACCACGCAGACACACACACACACACACACACACACACACACACACACACACACACACACGCACACATACACACACACACACACACACACACACATACGCACACATACACATGCACACAAACACACACAGACACACACAAATGCTACAACACTGAGAATAGCTCTCCAGAACTAGGATTTTCAAAACTATTTTGCCAGCTGACCTTGAATACTCCAGGTAAATAGCTGGGTGAAAAAATGGAAAGAGAAAGAAAGAAGGGAAACAGAGAGAGAGAAAGAGAGTGAGAGAGAGAGAGAGAGGGGAGTATTGTTCAAGCGCAACAAATTCTTGTGTTCTGAATATGATGAATAAACCTATAGACACATCTTATCAATACCTGTACCTAATGACACACTTTATCAATATATATACCTATAGACCGATAAATACACCGTATTAATACCTATTGGCTTATTGACACACCTTATCAATATCTTCATTTATATCCAGATGCTTTAACAGATCTTCTCAAGCATGTCTTCAGATCTATAGAAAACACCATCCCATATCCTAGATGAACTGACCCCTGCATAATCCTGTACTTATGTTAACTGTTGCTTAGCCTATTTTATTTCTTTCTTTAAACATGGAAACTTTTGAATCATGATGAAAGTGAGGGACATAACTGCAAGCAGGTCTGGTATCAGAGTCATCATGCTGTTCTGGGATCAGATTCCTCCCTGTCTATGATCTCAGCAGTCTCAATAACTGATCCAAGGTCAGACCGTCTCTCTTGTTCTTTAGTGATTGTGGTGAGGCATCGCTGGCACGTCTGAGCCTCTGTGCTAAAATGAGGCTGAGGGGGTGGGGGGTGGAGTCTGTGAGGGTGGAGGACACCAGGGGGGTGGAGTCTATGAGGGTGGAGGACACCAGGGGGGATGGAGGTGGGGGTGGAGTCTGTGAGGGTGGAGGACACCAGGGGGGTGGAGTCTATGAGGGTGGAGGACACCAGGGGGGATGGAGGTGGGGGTGGAGTCTATGAGGGTGGAGGACACCAGGGGGGATGGAGGTGGGGGGTGGAGTCTGTGAGGGTGGAGGACACCAGGGGGATGGAGGTGGGGGGTGCAGTCTATGAGGGTGGAGGACACCAGGGGGGATGGAAGTGGGGGTGGAGTCTGTGAGGGTGGAGGACACCAGGGGGGATGGAGGTGGGGGTGGAGGACACCAGGGGGGATGGAGGTGGGGGGTGGAGTCTATGAGGGTGGAGGACACCAGGGGGGATGGAGGTGGGGGGTGGAGTCTATGAGGGTGGAGGACACCAGGGGGGTGGAGTCTATGAGGGTGGAGGACACCAGGGGGGGTGGAGGTGGGGGTGGAGTCTATGAGGGTGGAGGACACCAGGGGGGTGGAGTCTATGAGGGTGGAGGACACCAGGGGGATGGAGGTGGGGGGTGGAGTCTATGAGGGTGGAGGACACCAGGGGGAATGGAGGTGGGGGTGGAGTCTATGAGGGTGGAGGACACCAGGGGGATGGAGGTGGGGGGTGGAGTCTGTGAGGGTGGAGGACACCAGGGGGGATGGAGGTGGGGGGTGGAGTCTGTGAGGGTGGAGGACACCAGGGGGGTGGAGTCTATGAGGGTGGCGGACACCAGGGGGGATGGAGGTGGGGGGTGGGGTCTGTGACGGTGGAGGACACCAGGGGGGATGGAGGTGGGGGGTGGAGTCTATGAGGGTGGAGGACACCAGGGGGGATGGAGGTGGGGGTGGAGTCTATGAGGGTGGAGGACACCAGGGGGGATGGAGGTGGGGGGTGGAGTCTGTGAGGGTGGAGGACACCAGGGGGGTGGAGTCTATGAGGGTGGCGGACACCAGGGGGGATGGAGGTGGGGGGTGGAGTCTGTGAGGGTGGAGGACACCAGGGGGGATGGAGGTGGGGGGTGGAGTCTGTGAGGGTGGAGGACACCAGGGGGGTGGAGTCTATGAGGGTGGCGGACACCAGGGGGGATGGAGGTGGGGGGTGGAGTCTGTGAGGGTGGAGGACACCAGGGGGGATGGAGGTGGGGGTGGAGTCTGTGAGGGTGGAGGACACCAGGGGGGATGGAGGTGGGGGGTGGAGTCTGTGAGGGTGGAGGACACCAGGGGGGATGGAGGTGGGGGGTGGAGCTGAAAGCAGGCCAGCCAAGGAAGCCTTCCAGCCACTGCTGGTTTCCTCTCCTGGAGAAACGTGACAGCGTGAGCTTATTTAACAGCGTGAGGCTCTTCGAAGAGACGATTAAAAGCCTGGGTGGTCTGGACTGTTTGACTGTGCTACTGCGTCTCCGTGCTGCAGACGAATCGGGCCTGCAGAGCTGCACTGATGTGGCAGACTGCTTCACGTAGCCACGCAGCCACGAACGCAAGAACGGCTCCACGCACTTCGGAAGAACCGCAGGCCTGGCGGCTTTGGGTGACAGGCATGCTGGGATACCAGCTGGTGCTGACCCGCTGCATCCAGTCCGAGGTGGAGAGCATCTAATTGGCAGACAGAGCGAAGGGATCGGCAGATCCAGACAGACATCTGGATGAGCGAAGGCAACGGCAAACAGCGGCAGGACAAACAAACGCGGTCTGCACAGCTGGCAGCAAGACAACAGCCTAATGAACCTGGGGGGGTAGAGTGGTGAAGGGGAGGGCAGACACAGAAAGAGCACAAAGTGACGGAATATGAGGCAGGGGCATTAAGGTGCTCCAGCTGCAAGGGGTGGAGCCTCGATCATTTGCCACCTGCCAGGGGCGGGGCCTCACTTGTTTTCCAGCTGCCAGGGGCGGAGCCCCGCTCATTAGCCAGCTGCCAGAGGCGTGGCCAGACTGTTGGGAAATGACTAAGTAGGTCTAGTCTTTCAGCAAGCTGATTTTGTGTTAAACAAAACGTCATCATTTCAGGCAAGAAAATACTGTGAGAGCAGCTAAAGTTGGTTGAGTTACACTGTGACAAGATACATACACACACATACCACTAGTGTGTGTAACATCTCACCCCTGGACCTGGACATCTCCAGAAGCCTGAGTTGTTTTTCACTCTGGTTAAAATGTTTACCCCCTCTCTCCCTCTCTCTTTTCATCTCTCCGTCTCTTTTGATATCTCACTTTTTCTTCTCCATCTTTGTGTCTCTGTTCCGTGTTTCTGCCTCTCTCTATCTTAGTGTCAGTTCAGTACTGACACAACTGCATGTAGCACAATACTGCAAAAGCATCGGAAATACAGTTTAGAACATTTTGCTCGATTAACATATTTTGTAGCAGCAGTAATAACAATCTCTCTCCCTCTCTCTCTCTCTCTCTCTCTCTCTCTCTCTCTCCCTCTCTCTCTTTCTCACTCTCTCTCCTTCACTCTCTCTGCCTGACTCAGTGAGCCGTCAGACTGTCGCTCCTCTGATGGAGTGTGGGAGGCCGGTGGCGGGTGGAGCTCCTGTGTCTCGCCCCCCCCCCCAACCTGCCTCCACCTGCACGCAGCCATCTGGAGAGCAGGAGCCCCCACTACACGGAGGGTGGAGAAGGAAACGCACCACGGCACAAGATCCACTACAGCTCGGAAATCACACTCAGTGTGACAGGATGATAGGACAGCCAACAGAAATACAGAGAAAAGGTGTGTGTGTGTGTGTGTGTGTGTGTGTGTGTGTGTGTGTGTGTGTGTGTGTGTGTGTGTGTGTGTCTGAATGTGTTTGCTAACAAATGCAGGAGAAAACAAGCAATCATATATGTGACCCTGTGTGTGTGTGTGTGTGTGTGTGTGTATAGAAGCACAGGAAATGGGTTGTGTGTGTGTGCCATAGCAGTGAACAGAATGGCACCATCATAGGCGCTCTGGGACATGGAGGCCTTGACCTCCACCAGGTGCCCAGGTAGAGCCCAGACGTAGAGCTAGACACAGAGATAGACGCAGAGATAGATGCAGAGACGGACGCAGAGATAGACGTGGAGCTAGACACAGAGATAGACGCAGAGCTAGATGCAGAGATAAACGCAGAGATAGACGTGGAGCTAGACGTAGAGCTAGATGTAGAGATAGATGCAGAGATAGACGCAGAGACGGACGCAGAGATAGACACAGAGACAGACGCAGAGATAGACGCAGAGATAGACACAGAGACAGACGCAGAGACGGACACAGAGACAGATGCAGAGACAGACGCAGAGATAGACGCAGAGACAGACGCAGAGACGGACACAGAGACAGATGCAGAGACAGACGCAGAGATAGACGCAGAGATAGACACAGAGACAGATGCAGAGCCAGACGCTGCCCTCGGAACAACTCACCATCCTATATTAGGATTGCTCAGACAACAGACATAGTCGTGAAGACATGTTTCTATACTTTGGTGTCTGAAGCTAGTTGAGATGGTATAGTGATTGAACTTGTTTTCACATGGTGTTAAAGGAGCTATTTAAAAACATTTTGCCTCACCTTTCGTGTGTGTGTGTGTGTGTGTGTGCGTCTGACTGTGTGTGATTTGCCTGTATGTCACCCACTGTAATGTTGAGCCATACTGTGTGTATGGAGGTAATCTCATGTGAAACTCATACAGCTGCATTGATCTGAAGATTAGAGCCAGGGTGGAGCCATCCAGGGCTCTGTGCATTTTTACTGCATCTATACACACACACACACACACACACACACACACACACACACACACACACCACTCAATAGTATCCACACAATACATAATACACACACCCAAGCCATTAAAGAGCCTTCTCACAATGCCTCTGACCGTAGGGGTCTTAAAATCTGCGGTCCGGCACTGAGACGGAAGCAACAGAGCAGGAAACACCTCCTCTACTCCTGAATGGCAGGAGAGAGGGAGAGGGGGAGAGGGGGAGAGGGGGAGAGGGGGAGAGAGGGAGAGGGGGGAGAGAGGGAGCTCTCTGCATCCCCCTGGCCTGTGGGAGGTGCTAACAGAGGACAGAGTTTCCTGGCAGGAACGCCACTGGCACCCGGGAGGCTTGGTCACGGGTCAGCTGGATGTGTGTGTAGGCTGGCCTCTAGACCACGCCTACCTCTGAGGGGCGGAGTCAAAGAAAATAGCCGAATAAATAAATAAATAATAAAAATGAAACTCTGAGAGCTTCTGTGGTTCTTTTTTTTTTTCTTTTTTACAATGGCTTATATACAAAATTTTAAAATAACACAGTGAAACCTGACACTCAAGGAGCAGAACCTCGGCCCAGTTCTGCTCAGAGCATGAGAAGAACCTCGGACCAGTTCTGCTCAGAGCATGAGAAGAACCTCGGCCCAGATCTGCTCAGAGCATGAGAAGAACCTCGGCCCAGTTCTGCTCAGAGCATGAGAAGAACCTCGGCACAGTTCTGCTCAGAGCATGAGAAATCTCAGACGTTTTGCTAAAAACTACACAATGTGTTGTGCAAAAACACTAAACTCACTTCTCAATATTAGACAGAGATCTAACATGATCTAACATTTCATGTCACAGCCTTTCGAAATACGTCTCTGTGGTCAAACACAGCTGTCAGGTGCATGGATGGAGGGAACTTCACCCACTGCCCTCTTATAGTTCTCTCTGCTGGTGACTCTACCGGTCTTCAACTGAAATCAAAGGTAACACTGCAGTCTCTTCTGCCTACAATAAAGTCAGTGTAAGGCTGCCTGTTATATGCACCACTGTTGCATGGTCTGGTAGCCATTCACTGCCATCCACTTTGGAACCAGGGCCTTGGAATCTGGGCTGTGCCATTCAGGATTATGAGTGGTCCATATTTAGGATTTAGGGTTCCAAATGTCAAGGAAGAAGGGGACAAGGGGACAAGGGAGAACTACTGTAAATGGATTTTGGTCGATTGTGTGTGTAGCGTTTATAGAAAATGAGCCTCGTTTTCCATATCATGCATAAGCCAAAGTGAATAACTGTGAGATGTATCTTAAGTTACACGGACTCATTCCTATGGGACAAACGAACAGGAGGAGTGAGAGAGCGAAACAACAAAGGAGAGTGAGGGAGAGAGAGAGAGAGAAACAGCCAAGGATAGAGGGAGAGAGAGAGAGAGAGAGGGAAACAGCCAAGGATAGAGGGAGAGAGAGAGAGAGAGAGAGAGAGAGAGAGAGAGGGAAACAGCCAAGGATAGAGGGAGAGAGAGAGAGAGAGAGATACCGCCAATGAGAGAGAGAGGGAAACAGCCAATGAGAGAGAGAGAGAGAGGGAAATACCCAATGAGATGTACACACAGACAGGAAGCATGAGGACCTTCTATGTCGTGATAGTAGCAAAGGTTCCATTTCAGTTTTGGGTGTGGACAGTACTCACACCGCCCAACCTAACACATCATGAGTAGTGTGAGCAGAAATTACTGGGGGGACATGACCCCCACCATAGTAACGACGTGTTGTGAGGTCTGCTACACCTGCTATGTGTATACGTGTAAGTGTATGTGTATGTGTATACGTGTATGTGTATGTGTGTGTGTATGTGTACATGTATGTGTGTGTGTATGTGTATGTGTACGGCTGTGTGTGTCTTAATCTGCTATGCTTGTTTGTTTTTGTCACTGTCAGTCTGTGTATTTCTGCAAAGCTAGGTCACAAGAAAGAAATGAAAGCGTATGTGCTTGCAGACACACACACACACACACACACACCACAAACACAGTTTTTGCAGAGCAACTAGCTACTTGTGCAAAGTGCTGAAAGTGTATGTAATGGCATCATCTCTGTTGTTGTTCTTTAAGTGGGTGTTGAAGAGTACAAACTGAACTTCAGACTCTTTGCTTCAGTTATAAGAACCTCAGATAGGACAATAAGTCTTAAACATTAAAAAGTTTTGCATTAAATAAAACTAAACTCTGGGTCTTAGGCCTAACAGTGTAACCTTAATAATTCAGTATTCTGTTTCAATACTGACGCTTGTTACAGTTTTCGAGAAAGACTCGAGAAAAGATACAACTGTAGAAATCAGCTCACCTGTATCCTCCGCCGGTGTATAATACCGGAGTCATCCTTAACGTCACTCGATCTCTCGGTCATCGCGGATTTATTTTCCAGGCTATGTTTAAATTAGGGGCGCACCAACAGAAACGTCATTTGCACCCACGCATCGTCCAGTGGCACGTGGTGTCCCGGAGAGCGCGTGGATGGAGAACCGGACTTGTTACTCCGCCGCTTTGAACAAACTGTCACCGTGCCGCGATAACGGCTGTTGATTTTGGCGGACAGCTAAACGTCACTAAAACGACAGTTAAGCGAAACTTTCGTTTTGCTCCAAAAGCTGCACCATCCTTGCAGTTAGGACGTGTTTTGCCTGAGTGAAAACGGTTGCATTTCAATAAATATGAATAAGCACATCTCGGACGTTGCTATAATCTCAGTACTATTACACAGTCTACACGGTACCGGGAAAATAACACAGGACACTCCGTGATTCACTACATCGTCACTGATGTGTATTGTACGTCTGTGATCCAGGAAGCCCTGATCAAACCGCGGTAGAGTGTCCGTTACCTCTCTCCGCGCGCACGAGCCGAGGACGGGCGGTGGAAGATGCTCACGGACCGCTCGTGACTCTGTCCTAATGGATCAGCGCGAAGCCCCCACGGTAGAAACACGCGATCTCATTATCGTATCGTATAACGCCCGCTATAACCTCCGCTGTGTGGCTGCTTCATTTGAGTCCAGGAAGACCTGTCATGTCCGGTCTCGCTCCAGTTTGGCTATTCCTGAATGAATGACGAAGACCAGGTGATATGTCATATCTTGAAAGTAGGTTACAACCTAGTCTGGTAGATCCATATTTAGGTTACAATGAGTACCCTCGAGATTGCCGCTCACTCCACCCCCTTCCCTGCAAACAAGACCGGAGCGCAATTAACGCTTTCGGCGCTGGTCTGGGCTAGAGACGTGGGTAGCCGACGCCTGACGGGCTTTATACGGGAGGGTGGCGCTGAGTTTATGAATGGTTACTATACAAGTATTACGCTTGATATCTCATCATATTGGAGACTGGGAGGGTGGCAGAATAAAAAATAGAGAGAGAGAATCTATTTACATCAGGAGGAAAACTATGTGGTTTAAATCTGAAAGAAAACCAGTGTCCAATAAAGAACATATCACATTTGTCCTACTACACACACACACACACACACACCGCTGCTGTATAAAGATTATATCTTGGAAACAATGCACACGTCGGTTTTCCCCATCTACAGGCACCAGTGAGTAAATCCTCAGTGCTGCATGTAGCCCGAGGCACGGGCTTTACTACGCGGCTCCGTGAAATAAGCGGAGTGGATCGGAGATGACACATTTGTTCCTGAACAGTCGCTTTGCTTCTGTCTGTTCTGTCAAATTTAAACTGGAGTGGAAAATATGTGTTGCTGCTGTTGGTGTATTATGAAATACTGTGCAATTGTACCAAGCCAAGCATAATGTTGATGAAAAATGTTGTTTGTGCGACCCTTTCATCAAAGGTGGGCAGGTGTACTTGGATACACATATTTAGGTAAATGCTCTTGACCGATGCGCCTGTGTAATAAAGTCCAGTCTTGGTTCTTCTGTATATTTCAGAGTAAAGTCATTATATCTACTCATTATATCTACTTATCTTATACTTATAACTACTTGAAAATATTCTGCTTTTTACTCAGTTGCATGCGTGTCATTTAGAATTAATTGCTAATTCCTTTTTGTATGTTATTTTCATTCTGAACTGCATCTGAACTGTGTCCTGTTGGACATAGTCTCACTTTTGAGCCTAAAGATTTTATTTTAGTCTAAAGGCCTAGTCTAAAATTTCTTTGGCCCAGCGATGGTTTATTTCAGGGTGAAACCTCCAAGCCAATGATAGAATGCAAAAAGAATGTGGGCAGTCGCTGCCTCTGTAGTGATGGACTCATCAAATGGGGTGATCCTGACTTAAATACAGACTTAAATACAAAGTAGAGAATAGGCTGATATTCTGTCAAAAATTCTAGAATTCCATAGTGGAGTGCACATTATTCCAGTTGTGTCTCTGACATCATCATCTGTTTCTGTGACACAGAACACAAGCCCAGTGGCCATTGTGACATCATAATGTTAGCCTAGCTCTGCTTTCTCTACAGACAGCCTGAATATAACGTTGCAATTTGCCCATTCCAGATTACGTTGGAGACAGTGGAGTCAGACAGAGGAGACAGTGGAGATGGAGGGGAGATGCTTCATTTCCTAAAGAGATTCAGGCTTAAGCTGGATTTGCCCCACAATGCTTTAATGGGGTCACTTTTTATGACCTACACAAACAATTCTCAAGAAAATGGAAACATCCAGATAGACACACACACACACACACACACACACACACACACACACACACACACACACACACACACACACACACACATTCACATACCCATCCCGGAAGGTCAGATGAAAGCTGTGCTTCTGTGGTTTCTGTTGTCAGGTAAAACATCAGCATAAAAGCAACAAGATCAACACATAATAGAAAAGCAAATGGCAAACACTGTACAGTACACAAACAAACCCACAGACGAGGTTGGCTCCGCCCATATCTGAATAATGCATATGACCAATTACATGCCCCTCCTTAATTCATCCAGGCAAAAAACAACAGCTTAAAAGCACCCATCTCCCAAACACTTTAAAGTTACATCAGCAAATCATGAAGAATGATCTGTAGGCCACATAATCAGGTTAACTGTGTCTGTCTCCTCCACGCTGTGCTCACAGAGTCAGATTAACTGTGTCTGTCTTCACCGTGCTGTGCCAGCATCATCTTAAGATCTGCCCACTGGCGTTTTGCACACTGCTGACTGTGTTATCACTTCTGGGGGAAGCAGTACCTCACAATCACGTTGGCACTATGAGCTTCTGGAGGGGATCTAGTGTGTGCTGTGTAATTGTGGAGCTGGGGCTCAGGCACCAGTAGGGGGTGCTGTGGAGCACTGTGCTGAGCACAGTCCTGCTGGGACAGGAGGCCTGAGGTAAGAACACACAGCAAAAGGCTTCCTGAGGAGTGTGTGTGTGTGTGTGTGTGTGTGTGTGTGTGTGTGTGTGTGTGTGTGTGTGTGTGTCTGTGTGTGTGTGTGTGCATTTACTGTGTCTCCAGAGGGCAGATAATGTGCACTGTGGTAAGGAGAGTGACTGACTGATAAGTGATAACAGATGCCTGCATCTGGGCATCATGATGTCATAATCTGCGGACAATTGGGACATATTTAAAAACCCAGGTACTGTATTATCTGACAACATTTTTAGATATATTGTCATTAAAAATGAAGCCATTAAGACAAGAGATCCATTTGGAGAAGAAGGCCAAACATATGGGCAAAGTTGTTACACACAAGCAGTTTCTCTGCTTTCTCTCTTTCTGTTACTGAATTTAAATAGTAATAATTAGTTAGTAATAACATGGTAATAATTAATTGTGTATTTACCCTGTGTTAATTTATTGCACGTAGCAATGTTGCTCTCTGTATTCACTTCAGAGGTCATTCAATAGCTGTCTGACACAGAACTGGGTCATCGTCTCCATTGCAGAAAGCCACTGAATAAAATAGAAGACGTCCATTACCCAGAGGTACTGAGAATGACACTGAGAAGGTAAGAGAAAAACAAGGTGGAGGGCTGAGAGGAGTGGCAAGGGTGGTGGAGAGAGGAGAAGGGTGATGATGGTGGGTGGAGAGAGGAGAGGAGCGGCGAGGGTGGTGGAGAGGGTGTAGAGAGGAGAAGGGTGATGTTGATGGGTGGAGAGGGTGGAGAGAGGAGAAGAGTGATAATGGTGGGTGGAGAGAGGAGAAGGGTGATGATGGTGGGTGGAGAGAGGAGAAGGGTGATGATGGTGGGTGGAGAGAGGAGAAGGGTGATGATGGTGGGTGGAGAGAGGAGAAGGGTGATGATGGTGGGTGGAGAGAGGAGAAGGGTGATGATGGTGGGTGGAGAGAGGAGAAGGGTGATGATGGTGGGTGGAGAGAGGAGAAGGGTGATGTTGGTGGGTGGAGAGAGGAGAAGGGTGATGTTGGTGGGTAGAGAGAGGAGAACGGTGATGATGGTGGGTGGAGAGAGGAGAAGGGTGATGTTGGTGGGTGGAGAGAGGAGAAGGGTGATGATGGTGGGTGGAGAGAGGAGAAGGGTGATGATGGTGGGTGGAGAGGGGAGAAGGGTGATGATGGTGGGTGGAGAGAGGAGAAGGGTGATGATGGTGGGTGGAGAGAGGAGAAGGGTGATGTTGGTGGGTGGAGAGAGGAGAAGGGTGATGATGGTGGGTGGAGAGAGGAGAAGGGTGATGTTGGTGGGTGGAGAGAGGAGAAGGGTGATGATGGTGGGTGGAGAGAGGAGAAGGGTGATGATGGTGGGTGGAGAGAGGAGAAGGGTGATGATGGTGGGTGGAGAGAGGAGAAGGGTGATGTTGGTGGGTGGAGAGAGGAGAAGGGTGATGTTGGTGGGTAGAGAGAGGAGAACGGTGATGTTGGTGGGTGGAGAGAGGAGAAGGGTGATGATGGTGGGTGGAGAGAGGAGAAGGGTGATGATGGTGGGTGGAGAGAGGAGAAGGGTGATGATGGTGGGTGGAGAGAGGAGAAGGGTGATGATGGTGGGTGGAGAGAGGAGAAGGGTGATGATGGTGGGTGGAGAGAGGAGAAGGGTGATGATGGTGGGTGGAGAGAGGAGAAGGGTGATGATGGTGGGTGGAGAGAGGAGAAGGGTGATGTTGGTGGGTGGAGAGAGGAGAAGGGTGATGTTGGTGGGTAGAGAGAGGAGAACGGTGATGTTGGTGGGTGGAGAGAGGAGAAGGGTGATGTTGGTGGGTGGAGAGGGTGTAGAGAGGAGAAGGGTGATGATGGTGGGTGGAGAGAGGAGAAGGGTGATGTTGGTGGGTGGAGAGAGGAGAAGGGTGATGATGGTGGGTGGAGAGAGGAGAAGGGTGATGTTGGTGGGTGGAGAGGGTGGAGAGAGGAGAAGGGTGATGATGGTGGGTGGAGAGAGGAGAAGGGTGATGATGGTGGGTGGAGAGAGGAGAAGAGTGATAAGGAACCATCTGCGTCTGGGCAGGAGAAGCAGAGAGAATGAGCAGCAGAATAGTGGTGAGGCCAGAAGAACCATAGAAAGTAAGCAAGTAAAGTAACCTGCTTATCTGCATCCAAACAGTTCGAACAACGGCGCCTGTTGGTGAATATCAGTTATTACAACCTAAAAGAGTCACGCCCAAAAGGCACAGAAGAGTTTACCTATATTTACCGCGTGCAAAACCAGAGATAATACGGCAGATGGAAAGTTGACCTAAGACCTTTGTTGACCTCAACAAAGAGATTCTTGTTTTTTTGTATGTTCTTTACTGCAAAATGACTAAGCAACATGCTATATGCCCAATTATTTTGATTTGTTTCTAAACTCAAATGTTCATAAGACATGAACGTGATGAGTGCAAAGAGCCTATTTACGGCTTCTGTCGTTTCCACGATAACATGTGTCTGCTGCCTTGTGATCGATCGGTCTGTGACATGCCGCGCCTTACAAAGGCAGAGAGATGAGGACTGAGGCGAAATAACCGGAAATCACCGTCTCGCTCTTCCAATCTGCGCGTGGCATTCCTCATATGCGTGCGTGTGTGCGCGCGGACGACACTGTCCCACGAGGGGGGGGGGGGGTGTCAATCGCTGCCTGAACACAGCAGCGGCACAGAAGGCGCGTGACCGCCCTAACACGTGCCACTAATGAATGAGTACTTACCGCACGAGTGTTACAGAGCGTGCACTCCCATGAGCCAATGGCTCATTTGCCTTGTGATCACTTACGTGCATAATGGCTATCGTGGACACGGAAGCGGACTCTGTTATTCTTCCCCTGGCTGTGTCCCGATGGTGCTTCTGTTTAATTTCATTAGTATATCGACTCAATAATGATATTGTTCCTGTGTAGTGAAAGGAGAGCTGGACGCTCTCTATAGCTGAATACGGCGGGGCGGAACCTGGGGGAAGCCCCTCCCCACGAAGACAACATGTGGAGGCAAAACAGAAAAGTACATCTAATCTAATTATCGCGATTGATCGACGAAGCAGTACAGAAACTGGGCTTTGATCTAGCACAGAAGCAAACACACACACACACACACACACACACACACACACACACACACACACACACACACACACACACACTCGCTGTGGCCCCGATGACCACGTCGCTGCCTGCCTTAGTGACCTTAATGTTGCCTTGGTTATTTACTGGATGACGACTTACAGGATGAAACTCAGCTGACGTGAACTGCATCACGACACACTGCATAATAACTGGAAAGCTCATGAATAACACGGTGACTAATATAGGACTCAAAACACATGAACCCCGATCTCCAACGTTTATATCCACATCCATATTAGGATACTTAGTGTTGTTTTATCAGCGTGACATTATTATTAAGCATTCTTTGGTGTCGTTGTCATATCAGAATGACACACATATATTCATTGTCTGGTGTAACTAGCCCTGTGAGTGCTACCATAGTGACCGGTCCAGACCGGGTCCAGCAGGTATGACAGAAAAGGGCAGAAAAATATGATAGAAAAGGCACCAGACGGTTTCTGTCTTCTGCTTGGGTGTGTCCGAGACGGGCTGACATTTCAAGCAGTTCCCCGGGGTCGAGCTTCTGCGTCTGGGCAGGTAGCCAGGGGCTTTGGTGCTGCTACACTGGCTCCCAGCGTCACGGCAAGCAGAAACCCCAGGCCTGTCTGTCCTACTCATGGAGGATTAGATTCCACCCTGGTGGGAGTTATATGTGGCTACGCTGAACTCCATCTGTCCTGCAGAACCATCTTAAACTGGGAACTTAAATGGATGTACACACACACACACACACACACACTCACACACACACACACACACACACACACACACACACACACACACACACACACACACACACACACATATCCAAAAGCACAGAGAATGAATGCAGGTGTCAGGTGACAATGTGGTCTGACCAACATTTTCAAAGTTGTAGCTTTTTTATTATACATGTCTAAACTCACTCGGGCTAATGAGAAGACCTTCACTAATATACTAATAATCACTAATACAACACAACAGCGCTCAAACAGACATGGAGGAGGTGAGCACTACCACCAACGAATACATGTGTAGTCTAGAAAGTGTAAATACAGCAATATGGATCTGTTTGGACAAGCAATATGCATATAAATGATAGATAAATAGACAGATAAATGAATGCTAGTGCATGTCGTGGCAGCTACCAACACGACGAGTGCAAAAAGGGAAAAACCTCCAGAAGGGCGGCGCTCTGCTCATCGGCCACCATGAGCCGCAGTAAACCTGGGGACATTGGAGACTTGCTCACAGGAGCCCGGAGGAAGTGGGAGGAGCCTTGGGAGAGTGGAGGGAGGAGGGGCTGGCTCCCGCCTGTACACAGACGCACATCGACTCAAGAATACAACACTAACAAACATTTTTGTCATTTTCTCAATTTATATATTGCTGATATACCCTGTCAACCCCCCATACCCCTCCCCCCCAAAGCTCACATCCACCCCCCACCCCCAGAGTCGCCCCCTCTCTCCAAGTCAACTCCATGTGTTTTATGGGCAGCACCACTGCTTTCCTTTGCTCCTACACGCTAGCAATGAATCGTGGGGAAAAGACTTCAGAAGCCAAGAATGAAAGTGGAATCCTAACTAACGTCTCAGAGGACTCCGAAAAAATGCAGAGGCATCCACAGCACAGCAGCCGCAGCACCGATCCACCTGTCAATCTCTCGCTCCATCCTTCCCGTGAACTCATGAACAAGAACCCGAAATACTTGAACTCCTCCACTTGAGGCAAGGACTCACCCCTGACCTGTAGAGGGCGCTCCACCCTTGTCCGACTGAGCACCATGGTCTCAGTTTTAGAGGTGCTGATTCTCATCCCGGCCACCTCGCTCTCGGCTGCAAACTGATCCAGCGAGAGCTGTAGGTCCTGGCCCGATGATGCCAAGAGACCACATCATCCACAAAAAGGAGACACAGAATCCTGAGGCCACCAAACCGAGAAATTCTGTCCATAAAAGTTATGAACAGAATCTGTGACAAAGGGATCGCGTCTAAAGACTCGTGGAGACCGTGCGTTTAAGGTGGTTGCTCCAAAACTGGAACACACTTCCTACACATTTAAGATCAGCTGACTCTGTGGATACTTTTAAAAAACAGCTAAAGACTTTCCTTTTTACGCAGGCGTTTAGTTAGTAGTGAGGTTGCAGCCGTTGACCTTGTGCACTGTATTTTCTGGAGTTTTTTTAGTGTGTGCAACTGACAAGTGTGACTATATAAACTTGTCAGTTGCAGACATGTACTTACATGTAGCGTGTAACAGTCACATTATATTTAAACAGTCAGGTTATACACTGACATAAACTGAATAAATGAAGAATATAGGACTATCATAGTTGTCCAGTGTGGTGTGATACATTACTGCTGTTACTGAATGCCTTTTTACTGTTGCTTATTAATAATACAATATTACATGTTAATGCAAAAATAAACTCTAAAAATAAGTATTATTACACAAAGTAAAACAGTAAATGTAGGGTTATTGGTTTTTATAATACGTTTAAGAAACGGAACATTACAACAACGTACCATAGGATAAATGAAACGAGCGTCTTATCGTCGCTGGCTTCACAGTTTGACGGACGTGTGAAGCCATCGACGATCTAGCCGCAACATGAAGCATCAGCTCAGCTGTGAAAACTCTCATTTACTTTAATTTGACTTCTTAAACTTTTGCCTCGAGGGGAGAAAGATATGCAGTGAGTATAAAGATATCTGGACGACGTGGTGTGGTTTTATAACGATGGGTACTAAAGTATCCCAAGCAGGCGCTTAGCTAGGGCGCTAATCCGAGCTGTGTTGAAGCTGCCGCGGCCTGGTTGGACTGGCGGGGTTGGGGAACATTTATCAGAGACATTCACACACACATACACGGCTTCAGGGATCATACCGCGGTTTGCATGATCTAAATTGTTCTGTTCGTTTTTCTGGCTCGCTCGTGTCCGGTTCTGGCGCTTTGGGACAACCGGAGAAGTAACGTAAGTGTTCCGTAGCGCCGCCGATTAGGGGCAATTAACTGAAGGTCTGTCTTAGTTCACAGTGAGGAGAGTTTCACGTCGAGGTTGCGGTTCGTCCGGGGCTCGGTTCGTTAATGGTGATTGTCCCGGAACAGGTGATGAAACGGGGCCGGGCGGAGCAGATTCAGTACGCGGTGACGCAGTACCTGAAGCGGCGCCAGTATGTGGACATGGAGGGCTCGCTCAAAGGGGCCAAGCTGACCCAGACTGCAGAGGAGATGGCGGCCAATCTCACGGGTAAGATTGTACAAGTGGTGGTGTAACTAGTGCGCGCACGGGTCATCCGTGTGTGGCCTCGTGGCCAAAGAGTTTTAAGTGCATCAGTACCTCACTGGACTGATGGAAACTCCTTTATTTCATGGTCATTCAGAGGGATCTCTCTCTCTCTCTCTCTCTCTCTCTCTCCCTCTCTCCCTCCCTCCCTCCCCAGTCCAGACAGAGTCCAGCTGTGCTAATGTGGTATCAGCGGCTCCCTGCCAGTCAGACTCCCAGCAGTATGAGTCTCAGTTCTCCAGATTACGCACCTTTTTACTGGGTAAGTACAACACAGACAGAACCTGTCCCGACCGGCAGACTCTTTCGGTTCGGTTCTGAATCTCTAATGCTTGTGTGCCTGACTAAAAGTGCTGCGATATCGGTGCTTTTATATTCTGCGTGTTACAGAATAAAGGCCACCTTGGGTATTGGACTACTGAGCCTCAACATGACACTGCAGGATGTAGTAGTGAAGTGAGGTTTACCTCATTGAGGGTTTCTTCATGTCTGTGTGCCTCCCTCTCTGCATCAGAGGCGGAGACACCGTTGGGCCGGGAGGTGAGCGTGGTGCTGTTTCCTCTCTTCCTCTACCTGCACCTGGACATGGTGCGCTGTGGCCTGAAGGGGGCGGTAGATGCGTTCTACAGCCGATTCCACTCGCTCTTCCAGCAGGACGCCGAGCAGAAGGCCGTCGTCGAGCAGCTCCGCGGAGCGCTCACGCCACAGGTCGGTCTCCATGACGACAGCTACTACTCGCCATCGTAGGACAGTTTCTAATCCAGCAGGTGCTTGCACAAACTATGAAGACAGCCACTGAGTGTTGGTATCAGGATTTTATTTGGAAGAGCTAATCCTCCTACTGGTGAATTGACCCGCCTCTTATTTGCGAGTCTCTTGTTTGCATTGATGGGGTTTTACATGGATTAAGCATTGGTGACTTCTGGTGTACCGTGAGGTCTCTGGGCACAGTGCCATGTCTTCGTCCTGGATGAGCTTTAACTTTTTTAGTTGGTGTGTCTGCCCTACCCATGAGCGCCTCGTGTGGGGACTGAGTGCTGTGAGGTGCTGTTGATATTCGGAGTTGCTGACCCGGGGGGGGGGGGGGGGGGGGGGGGGTGTGGCTTCTATCATCAAACGCAGACTGAAGACCCATCTCTTTGTAAAGCACTTATAAGCACTAATCTACTGAAGCATTGGTATAAATCGTAATTGCACTTTATCTCTGGGAACACTTGCTAATGTAGTCTTGTAGGTTATTTCAGTCTTGCTAGGTAGTGCTCTCTGGGAACACTTGCTAATGTAGTATGTAGTCTTGTAGGTTATTTCAGTCTTGCTAGGTAGTGCTCTATGTCTAATCTTATATTTTGTTGTCTTCTTTCTAGGTATCAGCACTGGCAACTGTTTATGGCAGTGCTTGAGCTCGAGTAGTTTGGACTTAAACCTGTTTATACTAGATAGAGATGCATATTCTGACTAAACACTTAGCACTTTTGTAAGTCGCTCTGGATAAGAGCGTCTGCTAAGTGCCGTAAATGTAAATGTAATGTGTCTCGCTGCAGGATGTGACCTCCAACTCCAAACTGTGTGCCCTGCTGGAGCACAAGTATGTGGTCCACCTGACTGACCACGCCTACAGCTACCTCCTTCGCTATCTGCAGAGCGAGGACAACAGCACCCTCTGCAGGGTGCTCAGCACACACCTACAGGTGCGTTAAAAGCAAAATATGAAGTTGTACTTCAGCATTCGTAGTAGATTGACGTGGTTCTTGCTGCTTGGTCTCAGGGTTGGAGCAGATATTGATGGAATCCACTTCTGTACAGCTAAACATTTGGGGGGGGGGGGGGGGGGGTCCTAAAACCATTAAAAAAATACTGCTGTTTATACTGAATTTGTGAATGAACGTATCCTGAAGTTTTAAGCTGGAATCTTCTTTTACTCACGTATGCTGCTGTACTGCCTCGGATCTCCGAATGTCCGTAATGCCGAAACGCGTGTTTCATCTGTCCTTGCGCAGGTGGAGGTGACCGCCGTGCGCCACACCGACTACCAGCTGTACGGGACGGGGCTCGTGGCGGGTGTGGACGGGGCAGAAGGGGCGGAGCCCGTGGAGGTCCCGGCGGGGCTCCCGCAGAACGAGGCGGCGCTGGAGGCCCTGCAGGACTCCATCAAGCGCGTGCGGGAGGGCCCGCCGTCGCTCACCACCGTCTGCTTCTACGCCTTCCAGGACGCGGAGGGGCTGCTGAACGGCGCCGAGGTGTCGCCCGACAGTCGCATGCTGGCTGCCGCCTTCAACAGCTCCGCCCTCAAGCTGTGGAGTCTCCGCCCCCGGAAGCTGAAGGCGGCGCCGCACACGGTGGACGTGGCCAACGTTCGGCTGGCCTGCGACGTGTTGGAGGAGGAGGTGAGGCCCGTCTTAAGACCCACATCCGAGTCCCACCTTCGTCGTTTCGTTTTCTATCTAGTCGTTTTCTAAAATTTCTTTGTTATATTTTGTGTTCATTTTAAACCGTACTCTAATTTGTAACTTTAATACGTTTTGTCCAAATTTCAATTGATTTATATTGACGCGTATATTTGTCCAGGCGGATGAGGAGGACGACTCGGGCAGCGAGACGAAGACCCTGCGCGGTCACTGTGGGCCGGTGTACCGCGCGGCCTTCCTGACGGACAGCTCGGGCCTGCTGTCGTGCTCGGAGGACTCGACGGTGCGTTACTGGGACCTGCGCACGTTCACCAACACGGCGCTGTTCGCCGGCCACGCCTACCCGGTGTGGGACGTGGCCGTCAGCCCCTGCAGCCTGTACTTCGCCACGGCGTCGCAGGACCGCACGGCGCGCCTTTGGGCTCTGGCCCGCGCCTACCCGCTGCGCATTTACGCCGGACACCTGGCCGACGTGGACTGCGCCTGCTTCCACCCCAACTCCAACTACCTGGCCACGGGCTCGTCCGACAAGACGGTGCGGTTGTGGAGCATCCAGCAGGGGGCGACGGTGCGCCTGTTCACGGGCCACCGCGGGCCCGTGCACGCCCTGGCCTTCTCGCCCAACGGCAGGTACTTGGCGTCGGCGGGCGAAGACCAGCGCGTCAAGCTGTGGGACTTGGCGTCGGGCGGGCTGCTCAAGGACCTCCGTGGCCACGCCCACTCCATCACGGGCCTGTCGTTCAGCCCGGACAGCTCGCTGGTGGCGTCCGCCGCCCTGGACAACTCTGTGCGGGTGTGGGACGTTCGGGGCGGGCACGGGGGCGGGGGCGGGGGCGGCGGCCGACGGCTCCAGTGCCGAGCTGGTGGGGATGTTCTCCGGAGACACGGGCAGTGTGCTCAACGTGCAGTTCATGGCCTGCAACCTGCTCCTGGTGACTGGCACAGCGCCGGAGAAACAGGAGCAGTGACTGTATGTGTGAGTGTGTGTGTGAGGGTGGTCCATATTTAACTTCAGATTTTGCATCTTTAAGCCCCAATAAACAGTCTCGGATCGGATTGTTGGTCAGAACTCTGACCTTATGACATGTATGTTCAGAACAGTTTGTGTGACTGGATTGTCACAGCCGTACTTGATTTTTATACAAGTGGGCTTGTAGTTTGCAGACGATCGTTGCCTGTATTGTTGGAGAATATCTGTTGTATTGTAGACAGCCTGGTGTTTCCTATCCGTGTTTAGAGATGCGTTCTATCGCTCTATTCTTCATGGTGAGATCCTGAGCGATAGAACGATAAAGATGCTAAAGGTGCTAAACGTCCACAGGGGTCACGACCTCTGGCTGCAGCGTTTCTGCTCTGAGCCACGCTGCCTCCAGCTCGGCGACCGGCTGCTGTGAATCTCTGTTCAGTCAGAGATCAGAGTTCCCACGTGGCCCTACAGAGAGCAACGCACCAGCCTGAACGTTTAACAAAAACAAAAAAGCGCCAGATGTTGCCAAAACAGAACAACTAGAAGGAGGATGAAGTCTGCTGGCCTACAGCAGTTCCGGTTCTTCCACACACTGTGGGTTTATGTTCTAGCTGCTGGACTGCATGCCTCACATTTTTGTCATTGTTTCAGTCACGGTGAGAGGGCGGAGCCTGGAGGAATGGGCGTGGGGTATGGGGCGGGGCTTAAGAACATGTAAAACAGGTGGCTGCTTAATTCCTCTGGGACTGATTCTAACACCGGCTGTATCTGAGAAGGGCCCCATTGATTACTCGGTGCTGAAGAGTGTGTGTGTGTGTGTGTGTGTGTGTGTGTGTGTGTGTGTGTGTGTGTGTGTGTGTGTGTGTGTGTGTGATTGGCATTGTTATGAGCAAATATTTCCTATCTTGTCTGCAGGCATGCTAAAAATAGAGATATTAAACTTTGTACTCTTTCATATTTACCTGCAGAACTTCAGTGTTTGTATTGTGGTTAAAGCTGTAAATATATTTTGTTATATGTGATGTATTTGTCTGTTGACTTATTTGGGGGCGGAGGGTGTGTGTGTGTGTGTGTGAACGGTTTTAGTCTAGACATTTGTCCTGTAAGTGGTTGATGATGGGATAGGCAGGTCCTTCCTCATCATCTCCACTCCTTTTGTAGAGGTTTCGTTAGCTGTTCTTCTTAGGAAGATGGTGAAGTATTTACAGTCATTGTCACCTCGTGAGCATTTGCCAAGGTGTTGGCTGGGAATGCCTT
The DNA here is from genome assembly GCF_052324685.1 of Brachyhypopomus gauderio. NCBI lineage: Eukaryota > Metazoa > Chordata > Actinopteri > Gymnotiformes > Hypopomidae > Brachyhypopomus > Brachyhypopomus gauderio. The sequence goes on from NW_027506907.1 coordinate 900,781, forward strand.
CCATCCATACGCTGACCAATCAGAGTGCCCGACTGGCTCTCGGGGAGAAAGGTGTGGCGACTTTCGCCTGGGAGGCCAAACCTGTTTCCCTTTCTGAGGTGGGAAGAACCTGCCCATCCTGTCCACACACACACACACCTCTGCTCCGTGAGTGCAAACGGCAGAGCCAGTCAGCCCAGACGCACGTCCCTTGAACCCATCGTCACGTCGCTGTCTCGGTGAGTGAGCGGTTCGTGCCAGCATGCCTTCCAGTTCCACGCTGTCCGGCGGGCCCGGCGTCCGGGCGGAGAACACGCAGGCGGACGGCAGGTCTTACGAGCAGCTGCGGCAGGACTGCCTCCAGAGCAGGAAGCTCTTCGAGGATACCGACTTTCCCGCCTGCGACTCCTCGCTCTTCTACAGCCAGAGTGTGCCCATCAACTTCGAATGGAAGAGGCCCGGGGTAGGTACCGACCCAGAAGGGGCCCCGAGACCCAGCCAGGGCCCCCGGAGCAGTTTTGATGGGGGATTTGAAGCAAGCGTGGATGCTGGCCCTTCTGGCTTATTGGCGTAGGGCTGTCTGATGTTAAAAGGTCTGATGCAGCCTGTGCAGTGATGTCAGGAATTAGATGATGTGGACCGTACTCAAACTGACGACACTGTATGACTGATAAACCAGGACTGTAAGTGGTGTGTTAGTGGTGGGTCACAGGGCTCTTAACTAGTGTGTTAGTAGTGGGTTATTAAAGCATGCCGGTGCTTTTTTTGTTCAATGAGAAGATCTTCCACCAGCCTGGTCACTGAACCAGCACGACTCTTCTGAACATCCGTAGTCTCTCATGTTCCTCTGGGCAAGAGTGTCTGCTACACACTGTAGGTGTAGGTCTCTAATTCACTAACCTAATAACCGTCTGAATGAACCTGTCTGTCTTAGGCCTTAGGTGGGTGGATGCCTAGGTGTGTGTTTAGGTGTAGTTGGTGTAGATGTAGGTAACCTACCTATCTCAAGCCTCGAGTGTGTGTCATCTTCCACACTAGTCAGTGTGCTGTTCAATTCTGTAGATGTAGGTTAAATAAAACAAAAGGAAATATACGAATTCCACCTGTCACTACATCAGCAGGTTGGTGGGGGTTATTTGCCCTAGAACAAGTTTCTCTGGTTTGCTGAGCCAGTCAAAGGGTTCAAAGGTGAAGTAGCAAAAATGTATTATGTACAGTTGTGATCAAATTTATTCAACCCCCACTGAAATAAAGTGTTTTGGCCAGTTTGACATTGATTTTGATCATTTCAGTCATCTTATTTACAATTATATCAAAGAGGCACTTATAAATTAGACAAACATAACATAATATTTATGATGGAATAACCACAAATGTCTTTACTGTGCTCACATCATTATCAGTTTTATTCAACCCCCTAGTGACATTATTTTTTAGTACTTAGTACAACATCCTTTTCCAGTTATGACAGCTTTCAAGCGTGAAGCATAACTTGACACAAGTGTCTTGCAGCGACCTATGGGTATCTTAGCCCATTCTTCATGGGCAAAAGCCTCCAGTTCAGTCACATTCTTAGGCTTGCGCACTGCAACTGCCTTCTTTAGGTCCCACCAGAGGTTCTCAATTGGATTTAAGTCTGGTGATTGCGATGGCCACTCTAGAATGTTCCAGCCTTTCATGTTCAACCATGCTCTAGTGGACTTGGATGTGTGCTTCGGATCATTGTCCTGTTGGAAGGTCCAACGTCTCCCAAGCCGCAGGTTTGTGACTGACTCCATCACATTTTCCTCCAAGATCTCCTGGTACTGAAGGGAATTCATGGTACCCTGCACACGTTGAAGCTTTCCTGTACCATTAGAAGCAAAACAGCCCCAAAGCATAATTGACCCCCTGCCGTGCTTCACAGTAGACAAGGTGTTCTTTTGTTCATAAGCCTGGTTCTTCCTCCTCCAAACATAGCACTGGTCCATTGGCCCAAACAGTTCTAATTTAGTTTCATCTGACCACAGTACACTGTTCCAAAACCTTTGTGGCTTGTCCACATGACTTTTGGCATACTGCAGTCGACTTTTCTTGTTCTTTGGAGTCAGCAAGGGGGTGCGTCTGGGCGTTCTGGCATGGAGGTCTTCGTTATGCAGTGCGCGCCTTATTGTCTGAGCTGAAACTTCAGTGCCCACATCTGACAGGTCTTTTTTCAGTTCCTTAGCAGTCACGCGGGGATTTTTCTCCACATTACGCTTCAGGTAGCGCACAGCAGTCGCGGTCAGGATCTTCTTTCTGCCACGACCAGGTAACGTTTCCACTGTGCCCTTTAACTTGAACTTGCGAATGATACTTCCGATAGTGTCTCTTGGAATATTTAACAACTTCGCAATCTTTTTATATCCATTGCCATTCTTGTGAAGAGCAATAACCTCTTCTCTTGTCTTCTGGGACCATTCTCTTGCCTTCACCATGCTTGGAAACACACCAGTAGATGTCTAGAAGGAGCTGAGTATCACAGTCCTTTTAAATCTGCCTAATTGGTGCTTATCATGCTTGATTGCTGCTCGTTGACATCCACAGATGTTTTCAATACCTGATGGAAAACACTGGAATGAACCTCTGTTCTTAGGAGTGGTAGTCGTAAAGGGGTTGAATAATTGTGTCAATGAAGAAATCACAAAAAGGCCATTTAATACTTTATGACAAAAAAAATTGATGCTATCTTAGTTGCATTTAGTTCTTTAACAAGTCCTTGTAAGATTTCATTATGAACACAATTACAAATGTGCACTGAATTCCATAAAACCCTTCGCAGCATTGGGGGTTGAATAAATTTGATCACAACTGTATGTATTAAAGTCCTCTATACAGTCTCAGTTACACACTGCTGAACATTTTAGAACGAGCTGTACACACCCACCATTTGGTGACGGCGTGGTCACTAGATGAACCGTTAAATACCTCGTGGTCCTTCTGAAAGTTGTGGTCACATCACCAGTGTGAGTGCAGCAAATGACCCCAGGTCACACGGTACTATGGTACAACCAAAATATTAGTGGGTAAATATTATTTGTGCTTTTCTGATGAGAAAAGTCCAACTGCATGATGGTGGAGTTGACAGGTGGGCGGATGACCTCTGACCTCTCAGCAGTGTTGAGAGAAGGTGGGGTGGGGTTTGGAGCAGGTGGGGTGGGGTTTGTAAGTGTAAGTGTTTATTTATATAGCACTTTTCCAAGTAGGCCTACAAAGTGCTTTACAACAAATACAAGCATAAAAAATAGAATAAAAAGACCACATAAAACACAACATAAAAACAAATAAAATAAGACATCACAACCACATGCATAAAAAATGCTAGCCATGACCAACCTCAAATGCTACGCCGAACAGGTATGTCTTTAATCTCTTTTTAAACAACTCCTTAGACCCAGCAAGTTTAATGTCTAATGGCAGACCATTCCAAAGTTTCGGGGCACATACAGCAAAAGCACAATCCCCCTTGCGTTTTCTTTTAGTCCTTGGAACTACTAAAAGCCCTTGGTTAGAGGACCTCAGTGACCTAGCATTAGAATAAGGAACTAATAGGTCAGAAATATATAATGGTCCATCCCCATGTAAGGCTTGGTATGTTAAAACCAGAAACTTAAAATCTGCACTTTGGGCAACAGGCAGCCAATGCAGTGAAGCCAAAACAGGTGAGATATGCTCTCTACTTTTGGCACCAGTAAGCACTCGAGCTGCTGCATTCTGGCATTCTTAGCTCCTTGACTAAGACACGTAAATAAGGCATTACAGTAATCAAGGCGTGATGATACGAAAGCATGAATAATTCTTTCTGTATCTTGGAACGAAAGCATTTTCCTAATGTTTGCTATATTTCTCAATTGAAAGTAGCAGCTCTGAACCAGCTTCCTTATATGCACTGAAAACTTTAACTCAGAGTCAAAAATTACTCCCAAATTCCTTGGATAAGAATTTATCCGTAAAGCCAGTGGGCCAATTTCCTTCTTTACGTCCCCAATCACTGTTGGAGAGCCAAAAATCAAGACTTCTGTTTTTCCTTCATTTAACTTGAGGAAATTACAGGCCATCCAATCTCTGAATTGGATGAAACTCTGAATGCAATCAGTTAGACTCCTCAATCTACTGAAATCATCTCTTTTAAAAGATAAATAGAGCTGTATATCATCAGCATAAAAATGATAAGAAACATTAAAATGGCTTATCAAATTTCCCAAAGGAAGCATATATAATAAAAATAAAATAGGACCAAGCACTGATCCCTGTGGAACTCCACAGGAAATAGCAGCACAAGAGGACAGACTGTCACCAACAGACACCATCATATTTGATAAATATGATACAAAACATTCCAACGCAGTCCCTGATATTCCCACCCATTTTTGCAGCCTATCTATTAAAACACTATGTTCTACAGTGTCGAAGGCTGCACTAATATCCAATAACACTAAAACAGACACATCTCCAGCATCAGCATTCATCAGGATATAATTTAAAATCCTCACCAGGGCTGTCTCTGTACTATGTTTAGATCTAAAACCTGACTGGAACTTCTCAAAAATACCCTTCTCTTCTAGAGTAGCCAAAACTGTTTAGCAACCACTTTCTCCAGTAGTTTTGAGACAAAATGTAACTTTGAGATTGGTCTATAATTTACACAGTCTGTAGTATCAAGACCCGGTTTTTTAAGAATAGGCTGCACCATCGCTAGCTTAAAACAGTCTGGGACACAGCCTGATCCAAGAGACAAATTGATAATTGACTGAATGTGAATGCCCACCGAGTCAAAGACCTATTTTAAGAATTTTGCAGGGAGAATATCACCAGAAGAAGTAGACGAGTGCAGGCCATGCATAACCTTTTTTAGTTCCTCAAGAGAAATAGGAGAAAACTGCTCTAAAACTACAGGTACAGCCACCTGAGGAACCACTGTAATAGGTATAGAGGGAAGCGGAATATTACCTCTAATATCCCTAACGTTATCTACAAAAAAACTTTAAAACGTTTCCACATCAATCCTAGAGCTCATCGCATTCAGGCCAACCCCATTTACAAACAAATCAATAGTAGAAAACAAAAATCTAGGGTTATGCACATTTGCAGTTATTAATTCGTTAAAATATTTAGCTCTTTCGACCCTAACCCTATTATTAAAAATTAACCACATATCTTTTAAATATAAATAATGAACCTGAAGCCGTGACTTCTTCCATTCACGCTCAACTCTCCTACATATTTTCTTTAAATGCTGAATATCCTCATTTATCCATGGAGTTGAATTTACAACAGATTGTAGCCTTGTTTTCACTTGTGCAACCTCATCTAAAACAGTTAAACATGATTTGTTAAACGAGCAAGCCAATCATTTACATCAGTACACATAGACAACTGATCTCTAAACCCAATAAACATATCTGAAAAAGCAGCCACTGAACTGTCATTTAAAAAGCGAGACTGTACATAGTGTTTAGAGCATGCAGCAGTCATAATCAGGGGAACCTTAAAAATAATACACTTGTGGTCTGATACAAACAAGTCCTCCATAGAAAAGGAATGAGGAAACAACCCCAGCGTGAACACCAAATCCAATGTGTGACCCCGATTATGAGTCGGGCCTCCAACATGCTGAACAAAGTTAAAATGATCCATGGTGTTCAGGAATATCTGTCACATATCTATCAGGAGCCGGGACGGTGTTCCACCGGGTGGTGTTTTTGAGTTTGACTGAGAGTCGCTCATTTTGCAAATTAAAACAGCAGAAGACATGTAGACCCCTCCAACACGTCCACCCCCAACATGCCAGTGTAGAAGCCATTGAGAGTGAAAATTGCTCACTTGGGCGTTCCACTGAGGGATGAGTGAGTTTGTGTGTGTGTGTATGTGTGTCTGTCAGAGCTAGTTTGTCACAGGTATTTTTCAGACCAGGGCAGAGCTTGATCAGAACTACAAAAATGTGACCACACCTCACAGAAGCAGCCCGGGTGTCCCTCCCAACCACCCACACACTCCACACTGCACCGTCACACCACACTGCTCAGTCACCCACATTACACACACCTTGCACACACACTGCGCTGCTCAGTCACACGTTGGATCAGCCATGTAGTGTGTGTAACATCACACTACAGTAGCAATGACGATCAAGTAACCTCTGTCTCTACCTCTCTCTCATACAGGATGTTTGCAAAGACCCCAAGTTCATCGTCGGTGGGGCTGATCGAACGGACATCTGTCAGGGGGAGCTAGGTGAGAGGTCAACACTTTGGTCTGATCCATATTGTGTCAGCAGTGTGTCTGATCCGCAGTGTGTCTGATCCGTAGTGAGACTCAGATAGGTCTCCCAGCACTCCCAGTCTGCTCACTCCACTTCTGTGGAATGTTGCTCCCATGGTCCAGGTGTGCTGGCGGAGATTCAGGGGAGGCCCATACTGGAGATCCCTGGGGTCAGGGGTCAGGGGTCAACGGGGTGGGGAGACAGACACTGCTGGAGGCTACAGAGCACAGAGCTGCACCCTTACATTCCTGCAACATAACAATCGCAGCTCCAACACTGTGCATTCAGCACGAAAACACACACACACATACACACACACACACACACACATCCGCCCAGCTGGGCTCAGACACCGCTAGTCTTGCTGTTTTCACTGTAGAGGAAATAATGTCCAGTCATCTGTCTAAGTGAGATCTGTGGTCCCTAATGAGGTCCTTCCTGCTTACAGGAGACTGCTGGTTGCTAGCGGCAATCGCCTCCCTCACCTTGCACAAGGACCTGCTGGCGAGGGTGGTGCCCCTAGACCAGACCTTTGACCGTGGCTACGCTGGCATCTTTCACTTCCAGGTGAAGACACACACACACACACACACACCTTTAAAGTGAATGATTTAGGTGTTGGTATGCTCTTATGTTGCTTTTCCCAGATGTTATGAGTGAGATCTTCAGTGCTAAACTTTGAACACTGACCTTTGACCCTTTGAGTCCCTCATGGTGCAATTGCAGAAAATCAGTTCTGCATAGACTCTAAAACCAAGCAGTTGTCAACAAATATAAATCAAGTATACTGCATTAAAAACAGATTGTTTTGTTGTGGGGTTTGAGGTAGTGAATTTGATTAGTGTTTTTAATAAACATGGAGGTAAAGGCAGCTGGACTAACAGCTCGTCTTGGAGTCCAAACACAGCTCGTCTTGATTTACAAACACAGAGAGTCTTGATTTACAAACACAGAGAGTCTTGATTTACCAACATAGTGTCTTGATTTTACAAAGAGTCTTAATTTACCAACACAGAGAATCTTGGTTTACCCATGTAGAGAGTGCCAGCTCGCCAGCTCTGCGGTTTGAGCCGCTAAACGAAACAATGGGCTGGTATTTATCTGGCTGCCTGCCAGTTTGGAGTCGTTTCAGAGGGACACGTTCAACATGAAACTGCTGCTACGGAGCCCTGTGTATGAATCACGTGCTGGGTGGGGAAGATACACACTGCTGAATAAGTGAATGAAGAATTAGGCAGCGAGTTATTTTTTCCTGTAGCATTCATTGAACTAAAAGCTCATTTGCTGTGTGTGTGTGTGTGTGTGTGTGTGTGTGTGTGTGTGTGTGTGTGTGTGTGTGTGTGTGTGTGTGTGTGTGTGAAGTTCTGGCAGCATAACCGCTGGCTGGATGTGGTTGTAGATGATCGGTTGCCTTGTGTGAGGAACAAGCTGGTGTTCCTCCATTCTGCTGAAAACAATGAATTCTGGAGCGCACTGCTGGAGAAGGCCTACGCCAAGTATACACACACACACACACACACATATATACACACATATATATATATATACACACACACACACACTCACCTACACACACACATATATACACACACATATATATATATATACACACACACACACATACACACTCACATGTATACACACACACACGCGCACACACATATATACACACACTCACATGTACACACACACGCACACACATATATACACACACTCACATGTACACACAAACGCACACACACACTCTCACAAATACACACACACACGCTCGAACAAACACACATACACACACACAAACACACACATGTATGCGTGCACACACATGCACAACACTCACACGTACATTCATAGATTCAGAGACATACATACAGTTGTGGTCAAAAGTTTACATACACTTGTAAAAAACATAATGTTATGGCTGTCTTGAGTTTTCAATAAGTTCTACAACTCTTATTTTTCTGTGATAGAGTGATCGGAACACATACATGTTTGTCACAAAAAACAGTCATAAAATTTGGTTCTTTCATAAATTTATTATGGGTCTGCTGAAAATGTCACCAAATCTGCTGGGTCAAAAATATACATACAGCAACAAAATTTGTCAATTTTGGTGATGTAGCGAGTTGTGTCAATCAAATTAGCTTCATGTCATGGCCTCTTCACTTCTTGTAAGTGATTCTGATTGACTACAGCTGTTGACTTCTCATGAGCCCATTTAAATAGGGCTCATTTGACCCAGTGACTCAGCTACAAAAGCTACAATGGGAAAGTCAAAGGAACTCAGTGTGGATCTGAAAAAGCGAATTATTGTCAGGGAAGTCACTTGGAGCCATTTCAAAGCAGCTACAGGTCCCAAGAGCAACTGTGCAGACAATTATATGCAAGTACAAAGTGCATGGAACAGTTGTGTCACTGCCACGATCAGGAAGAAAACGCAAGCTATCACATGCTGCCGAGAGGAGATTGGTCAGGATGGTCAAGAGTCAACCAAGAATCACCAAGAAGCAGGTCTGCAAGGATTTGGAAGCTGATGGAACACAGGTGTCAGTCTCCACAGTCAAGCGTGTTTTACATCGCCATGGACTGAGAGGCTGCCGTGCAAGAAAGAAGCCCTTGCTCCAGAAAAGGTACCTTAAGACTCGGCTGAAGTTTGCTGCTGATCACATGGACAAAGATAAAACCTTCTGGAGGAAAGTTCTCTGGTCAGACGAAACAAAAATTGAGCTGTTTGGCCACAACACCCAGCAATATGTTTGGAGGAGAAAAGGTGAGGCCTTTAATCCCAGGAACACCATGCCTACTGTCAAGCATGGTGGTGGTAGTATTATGCTCTGGGGATGTTTTGCTGCCAGTGGAACTGGTTCTTTGCAGAAAGTAAATGGGATAATGAAGAAGGAGGATTACCTCCAAATTCTGCAGGAAAACTTAAAACCATCAGCCCGAAGGTTGGGTCTTGGGCGCAGTTGGGTGTTCCAACAAGACAATGACCCAAAACACACATCAAAAGTGGTAAAGGAATGGCTAAACCAGGCTAGAATTAAGGTTTTAGAATGGCCTTCCCAAAGTCCTGACTTAAACCCCATTGAGAACATGTGGACAGTGCTAAAGAAACAGGTTCATGCAAGAAAACCATCACATTTAGCTGAACTGCACCAATTCTGTCAAGAAGAGTGGTCAAACATTCGACCTGAAGCTTGCCAGGAGCTTGTGGATGGCTACCAAAAGCGCCTAGTTGCCGTGAAAATGGCCAAGGGACATGTAACCAAATACTAATGTTGCTGTATGTATATTTTTGACCCAGCAGATTTGGTGACATTTTCAGCAGACCCATAATAAATTTATGAAAGAACCAAATTTTATGACTGTTTTTTGTGACAAACATGTATGTGTTCCGATCACTCTATCACAGAAAAATAAGAGTTGTAGAACTTATTGAAAACTCAAGACAGCCATAACATTATGTTTTTTACAAGTGTATGTAAACTTTTGACCACAACTGTATATTCATACACACATGCGCACATTCACATACATGTGGGCGTGCACATACACACACATACTCACAGACATAGATACATTCATACACACACACATGTACGCATGTGCTCACGTACCACAATAATGGCCCTCACACCTGCTCTGTGTGACCAAATACTACAATACAGTTCTAAACATAAATATAATGATTGTGTTGCTATGGACACTAAAACGTTTGGACTCATTTACAGACCTGAAGCATTTGTGGTTTGGGTAAATGAAAGGTGTGTTTTGAGGTTTGTTTTGAGGTGTGTGTGTGTGTGTGTGTGTGTGTGTGTGTGTGTGGCAGGCTGAATGGTAGTTATGAGGCTCTGAAGGGGGGCAGCACTTTGGAGGCCCTGGAGGACTTCAGCGGGGGCGTTGGCGAGACATTTGAGACCAAGGCCGCGCCCTCTGACCTCTACAGCATTATGAGGAAGGCCTTGGACAGAGGCTCCATGATGGGCTGCTCCATAGACGTAAGGCTTCCTTTAATTTAAAGAAATAAAACATCCTCACAGAACTGGCACTTTGTGTTTATGGGTTAGAATTTCTGACCTGACCGGAATTCTGCAAGATGTGGTAGAAACTAATAGAAGTAGACAAGCCAAAATAATTGAAAGTGTAAATAAAAGGATATTTAAAAAGGTCAAATGGTTTTTAATTACAGCCTCTCCCTCTCTCTCTCTTTCCCTCTCTCCCCACTCTCTCCCTCTCTACCTCTCTCTCCCCCCCAGATCACCAGCTCAGCAGAGTCTGAAGCTCAGACCTCGACGGGCCTGGTTAAAGGACACGCCTACTCTATTACCGGCCTAGAAGAGGTTACTGTCTATCAATGTCATCACTCCGAGTTGTGCTGGTCGCGTCCCATAACTTTACATTGAAATTAACTTAAATCCTGCCGAGTCAACCATGCAACAAAGATTTCATGAATCTTCTCGATCAAGTTTCTCTCTCTCTTTCTGTTGTTCTACAGGTGAACTACAGAGGGAGAAACGTCAGGCTGGTACGTGTCAGAAACCCCTGGGGCCAGGTGGAGTGGAACGGCCCCTGGAGTGATAAGTATGTGTCCCCTAATGATGATGTCACTCGAGTTATAAATGTTTGCTGTAATAATGCTTCAACCTAGAGTTATCCTGGATGTACTGGTCTCAGGAAATAATACCATGGTCAGCAGAATTACTGGACCAGAGTTGAACTTGCACTGGGCCTCCTGATGTAGAGCGTCCTCCTGATGTAGAGCGTCCTCCTGACGTAGAGCGTCCTCCTGACATAGGTGTCTTCTTGTTTTGTGCAGTTCCAGAGAGTGGAGCTACGTTGACAAAGCAGTCAAGACCAGACTGCTGGAAAACGCAGCTGAAGACGGAGAGTTCTGGTAAGAGACTTTGTTGAAGAGACAGTGTTTAATCCACTGTTAGCTCCTCCCCTCATGGCTAATGACAATCTACCATTAGCTCCTCCCCTCATGGCTAATGATGATCTACCACTAGCTCCTCCCCTCATGGCTAACGATAATCTACCATTAGCTCCTCCCCTCATGGCTAACGATGATCTACCACTAGCTCCTCCCCTCATGGCTAATGACGATCTACCACTAGCTCCTCCCCTCATGGCTAACGACGATCTACCACTAGCTCCTCCCCTCATGGCTAACGATGATCTACCACTAGCTCCTCCCCTCATGGCTAATGACGATCCACTCTTGGCTCCTCCCATGACAAACCAACATGTGGCGCTCCACCTGTGTTACAGGATGGAGTTCGATGACTTCAAGTCGAACTACGACCGGGTGGAGATCTGCAACCTGACTCCAGACTCGCTCACCGACGACACCAAGAAGAAATGGGCCACCAACACACTGGAGGGGAACTGGATCCGCGGCGCCACTGCTGGCGGCTGTCGGAACTTCATCGGTCAGAGCACTTTATTATAGACAGTGATTTTACTGACTGCTTAGAAGCCTGAGGGCCCTGGTACAGTAACTGAGGGCCCTGGTACAGTAACTGAGGGTCCTGGTACAGTAACTGAGGGCCCTGGTACAGTAACTGAGGGCCCTGGTACAGTATCTGAGGGCCCTGGTACAGTATCTGAGGGCCCTGGTACAGTAACTGAGGGTCCTGGTACAGTAACTGAGGGCCCTGGTACATTAACTGAGGGTCCTGGTACAGTATCTGAGGGCCCTGGTACAGTAACTGAGGGCCCTGGTACAGTAACGGAGGGCCCTGGTACAGTAACGGAGGGCCCTGGTACAGTAACGGAGGGCCCTGGTACAGTAACTGAGGGCCCTGGTACAGTAACTGAGGGTCCTTGCCTTTCCACAGTTATGTTGTATTCAGCTGTGGATCTTTAGGAAGCCCTAAACTGCTGTGTTAAGCACACAAACGCACGCACACATTTGTATAGTAGAGCCCTAACAAGCCTCAAGTAATAGAACTGCTTCAGAAACATGTGTTTTCTCACAGACACGTTCTGGACGAACCCTCAGTTCAAGCTGCGTCTGGACGACGTCGACTCGGACGGTCAGTGCAGCTTCATCGTGGCCCTCATGCAGAAGAACAGGCGTAGACTCCGCAAAGAAGGCCTGGACCTGGAGACCATCGGATTCGCCATCTACGAGGTGAGCGAGAGAGACAGAGAGAGGAAGTGAAAATGGAGGGGACAAGTGAGGAATAAAGGAATAAAAGAAAGTGTTCTTAAGTTGGACGAGCTCTGTAAGGAGACCCTTGTGCCCTGTCACCTCCAGGCCCCTCAAGACGAGGACCACCTGAGTAAGGACTACTTCCGCTTCAACCCGTCCAAGGCCCGCAGCCGCACGTACATCAACGTGCGGGAGGTGTCCGAGCGCTTCTCCCTGCCGCCGGGCAACTACCTGCTGGTCCCCACCACCTTCCAGCCCCACCGCGAGGCTGACTTCCTGGTCCGCATCTTCTCCGAGACCAAAATGGGCGCAATGTACGCATCCCTCCCTCTCTCTCTCTCTCCCTTTCATATATTTCCTACTCTTTCCTTTCTCAGTTATATACCTAACCCATTATCATGCACCATTGTTCTCAAACAGTAGGCAATAAAAAGTCATGAAGTAGTATTTTACTTATTTCTTCATTCGTTTTTTTGATTTTCAACACTGAGCTGTTGAGCATAGATTAATCACGTCCAGGTGTTGTCCTGGGCGTCTTACACATGTCCTCTGAGTTTCCACTGCTAATGAAGTGTTGTGTGTGTTTAGAGAGATGGGGACCACCGTCATCGCTGACCTGCCTGAAGTGAGTGCCGTCCCTCCCACCTGCTCTAAGAGTCCCCATATTGGTCCTCTTATCAGTCCCCATATTGGTCCTCTTATCAGTCCCCATATTGGTCCCCTTATCAGTCCCCATATCAGTCTGCTAATCAGTGTTTTGTGTGGGTGTTTTGCAGTGTTATTGTTGTTATAGTGTTATAAGTCACCAGTGTAAACAGATTTCTACAGTTTGTTTATATTCTGTTCAATTTATTTTGTTGGATGTTTGTTGGGCAAAGGAAATATTTATGCTGACTTGAATGAGATGACTGTGTGTGTGTGTGTGTGTCACTGACCCTCTCAGCTACCAATTCCCACCCAACCAGAGAATGAGACGCCTGAGGAAAAGGGCCTGCGGAAGCTGTTTGAGCAGGTGGCAGGATCGGTGAGTTCTGGTGTAATTACAATGTATTGAGAAATGTTATCAGGTGTAAACAATATAACACACACACACACTACTGCCGTCAGAGCTGGGCTGTAGAACCCCTTTACCCTTCACTGCAGTTAAGGAAGTGCATGTGAAGCTCCTGCCCCTGAACTTTGGTCCTCCTGGGCTATGTGTTTACAGGACCAGGCGATCAGCGCCTTCGAGCTGAAGGATCTCCTCAACGGCGTCCTGAGCAGGAGTTAGTTCACCTTTTATGAAATTACTGCCCTGCATGTCTGGCAACTGCAACCTGGGTTTCCATGTGGCGTTTTGGCCTTTTCCACACTACTGGTTAAGGGTTCACATGTGATTCTGAAGGTTTGATCCTTTTGCTTCAGGGAAGGAGATCAAGTTTGACGGTGTGACCCTCAACACCTGCCACAGCATCATCAACTTGATGGATGTATCCTTCTACAGTGGCGTGACCTTGATTCCATGCACGTGACCTCAGCTCTGTGCACGTGACCTCGCTCACTCGATCTAGTGCTGATGTCCACTTACTTTTGCAGCATTTAGCAGTTTAATTTAGTTGTCTCCAATTTAGTTGTATCCATTGTCCCACTGCCACTAGGTCACAGACTAGGGACCCTGCAGGGAAATGAACACGGAGAACAAAGACACTGTTGGATATTCATATATTTAAATGTGTTTTTGTTTGTTTGTTTTCTTTTCTGATAATGTTACCCTGGTACAGTCAAAATAAATAAATATCTCTGATTTAGAAACATTAGAAGCTGAAGTTGAAATAGGTTGTAACTAACTGGGTATTAGTTCTATGAGCTTGTCTTGGCTTTGCTTTTTTGTCCTTAACCTTTTGTGCAGACGGATGGCTCAGGCATGATAGAGTTTCAGGAGTTTAAAATCTTCTGGGAAAGGCTGAAGAAATGGATGGTAAACATAGTCTTCACTTAGATGTTGTTTTCATCTCACATCTCTTTATTTATTTGTAAAAAGTAAATACTTTAAGAACTGTCAGATCATCATTGGGCCTGGTCTTGGGTCTTGCTTCCCTACAGATCTTTGACATGTGGTCACTCACTGTGTTGTCATGCAGTCACTAACTGTTGTCATGTGGTCACTAACTGTGTTGTCATGCGGTCACACCCATTGTGTTGTCATGCAGTCACTAACTGTTGTCATGTGGTCACTAACTGTGTTGTCATGCGGTCACACCCATTGTGTTGTCATGCGGTCACTCACTGTGTTGCAGATGCTGTTCCTCTCCTTCGACACAGACCGTAACGGCTGCATGTCTTCTTATGAGCTCCGTCTTGCACTGAAAGCAGCAGGTGGAAAACACACACACACGTGCACACACACACACACACACACACACAGACAATCAAAACAACATATAGGCTGGTGCATATATGTAACATATCTGAAGCTGGTGCAGCTTTATGAACTGTCCTGTGTGTTTTTAAAGGGATGCAGTTGAACAATAAACTACTTCAGCTGTTGGCGCTGAGATTTGGAGACAAGAACTACGAAATTGACTTTGACGATTACCTTACGCTGATCGTGCGTCTGGAGAACATGTTCCGTTAGTATCCTGAAACACCACAGATCACACATGCGATCACACGTTGGGTCAGCAGAGCAACTGCATTGGGATAAATGCACCTACCACATAGCTGAACTTCCAGCACTCCTAGTTCTGGAGTTCTTCTCCTAGTTCTTGATAGTGAATATCTTATCATCTTACTATCAAGTTCAACCAAACATGTTGACCTGTTGACCCAATGCTGGTGCCTTCCAGGGCATTTGATTGGAGGACTGAGAAAACGGACCTCCCTGTGCATTCTAGAATGTTCTAGACTACAGTTCAGTGTGATGTTTAAACAAATATAACTTGTTACATTCCATTTTTTACAGGGGTTTTCCAAGCCTTTGACAAATATAACAGAGGAGAAATCTCTTTGAACTTTCAACAAGTATGTGGTGACATTACATTTATCCTAATAAATATTTTATATATATATATATATATATATATATATATATATATATATATATATATATATATATATATATATATTTTAAATAGCTTGAATAAATTTATATTTTTAAATTGCTTGAACTTTGTCCTTTTTAACAGTTTCTCCTCTTGTCCATGAATATCTGAAGATGATGGTAAACTACAGAAGAAATATCCAGCCATCAAATCAATGCTCTGCTATGCTGTGCCACGGTTAATTGAATGGTGCTAAAATGTAACCACTGTATGATTTCTCTATGATGCAGTAGTTCCCCACAACACCCAAGGATTTACCTTAAGCCAAGGCCATAATGTAGTATAAATGAATTCAGTTACTGTGGAATTCAGTTCAAGACTAGTCTCCTGAAGCTCTGTACATGCCCAGAAGACTGACTTTTCTGTGTTTTCATCTGATCTACTTGAGGGCTGATTTAGTCTTTCCTTTAGCCCTGCTTTGATTCATTATTTCCCATATTTGAGTTGGCACATTGAGAATAATATGAAATGCTTCTGTTTCCTCAGAGTTGATCTTCATAAACCTAATACTGATTGTAACTCAAGTTGAAATAAACTGACTAACTCAAATCCACTACATTCCTGGAATTATCACCCTACCTCGTCTCTGTAATAAGCAGGCATGCACTATTGAGTTTACGCCTGGCATCAATTTGTCTTCAATCGACTCGTGCTGCCTGATCTGCACACTCCACCTGATTTAGCCTGTATGTCAGGGGTGTCAAACTCATTTTGGTCTGGGGGTCGCATACAACTTAATCGGATCTCAAGGGGGCTCGACCTCTAAACTCATTCCAAAATTGCATGGAACTAACAATATGTCCACATTTTTTCTTTGTATTAGTGCAAAGAAGTAAATTATAAACATCTTTATATGAAATGAATTGTCCTTTTACTAAATATATTATGAATACCTTTTTAAGAAAAGTATATGCAATTTCGAAAACACTTACTCAGTTAAACATTTATTTGTAAGTGCATTATGCATAAAAACTGATCAGTGACATTCCACATCTAGGAAGCAATTCTGAACACAT
The DNA here is from genome assembly GCF_052324685.1 of Brachyhypopomus gauderio. Taxonomy (NCBI): domain Eukaryota; kingdom Metazoa; phylum Chordata; class Actinopteri; order Gymnotiformes; family Hypopomidae; genus Brachyhypopomus; species Brachyhypopomus gauderio. The sequence goes on from NW_027506907.1 coordinate 917,290, forward strand.
GAACTTTACATTTTTCTTGGAAAATCCAATACACTGTCCACTTTTCTCTTTTTTGACAGACATCTCACTTAACAGGGTGCCAGGGTCAACAGAAAAAGCGGGTAAAGCGATAGATAGGGACAGATAAGGACAGATAGGGACAGATAGGGACAGATAAGGACAGATAAGGACAGGGGCAAAGTATTCATTGGAATTGAAGATGGCGCCGGTGTGTTTGGCTGGCTGTCTAATTTTTTTAACGTTGCTCCTTTTACTGGGTCTTAGTATTACAGATTCAAAGGCTTTGCTGGTGTATGATCGCCAAGCTCTCCTAGATCTTAGGAAAAATGTTGACAAATCACCACGACTAAAAATTCCCAGATCGTTGACATTTTTCCTAAGATCTAGGATAGCAAAATTATTCTGGCCCAGATCTGGCCCACATTGCCCATTTTCATCTGGCCCACTTGCCACCTTGATGGACGGCCCTTGGTCGGACCACTCCCGGTTGCCAGATTTGGGCCACGTCAGCCAAAAGAGAAGCACACATTTGGGCCAAATGTGGGCCAGAAGCTGACTACAAGGTGTGGGCCATATCTGGAACAGATCCAGACTCATTTCAGACAATAAAACTATTCTGGCCCAGATCAGGCCCACATTCTCCATTTTCATCTGGCTCGCTTTCCATGTGAATTGACAATATTGGGCAGACCGCTCCCGGTTCCAAGGAGGCACACTGCAGTGACAGATCCATGTCCTACTGACACTCAAATTCACTTAAAACTAGACAACCACTAGCCTTCATATTTCCCCATTATGACCGGCCTACACATTTGTAAAAGTATAATAAATTAACCTAAAAACTTTTTAATCATTCAGTGACATGTAGTTATGCAAAGAGGTGAAATCGCACCATAGCATGTCATCTGAAAGCAGAAAAATGAATGCAAACACTGGAATTAGTGCAAAATAATTTTATTTCCAAGCTACATCCAACCACAAATTTGGTGTGAATCTCACACACACTGTCTCTCCTGCCGCAACTTCCTCCCTCCTTCTCTGTCCATGGCTAAATGTAGCCATCTTTTCACGTAAAACTCTATTTCTTGGTTTGTGGCTTGTCTAGTGAGATGATTTTTTCTAACAGCTCCTGCAAAACAAAGAGCAAAACAAAAAAAGGAGATTATTTAGTAAAGCAAGTGTTATAGAAGCTTATCAACATTTCTAATCAAATTGGAAACGATACTTAAAAATGCACTACTGAACTCAAAATGTATATTTAAATCTACTTATTTAAATTAGCTGTTGCTTTTTATCTTTTTTTAAATGAAAAATGCTAACATTTTGCTTTACAGCATTAAGTAAATTTCAAGGAATTAGTTTATGGTAATCAAACAAGTCAGTAGTATAATACAGCACCTACCAGCAATCACATCCTTTAGGCACAAGCTGCTGAACGCCATTTTGCCGTTTATGCCCCGCCAGTTCAACTTCTTGGCTAGAGAGTTCGCCACAGTTCGCTTCATAATTCTCCACACAGTATCCTTCAGGTCCACCCCTCCATTAAGCCCCAAAGCAGTGATCTGCAAATAATTATGCACTCACTGTGTGTCCAAGATACAGACCTTTCATCAAGAATGTTCAGAAGGACATAAAAGTAACGCATTATTACCATTTTGTTTTTGAGCTCTGGTTCGTTTTTCAGGGCACTCTCCAGATGAAGCAATGACTCTGTATCTGCAAGCGGTAGAGCTCCTTCATCAAGATCTTGTTCACCTGGACCTCCTGAACTTCCTTGTATGGCCTCAAGAGTTCTCTGCATGATCTTCAATTGGTCCAAGATAATTTCCTGTTTTACAAGTAGATTTTGTAAAACAGCTGAAAAGCAAAAAGAACAGATAAGGACAATAAATGATAAGGGGTTAGACTTGGGATACAGATGTAAATAAATTGTGTATTATGTACTATAATATATGATAATACTACTACCCAGTAATTAAAAGCAGTGAAATTCATATTAATGTAGACGGTAAGAAATCTGGGGTTTGGTTCCCATGCTACACTGCTACAGCACTTTGTTAGTCGCTCTGGATAATGTAAATGCTACACTCCTTCGGCAAGACTCCTAACATTATTTTGATCTACCTTTAAAATGGGTAACCTTGTAAGTCACTCAGAATAAGATCATCTACCAACTGCCATAAATGTAAATGTTTCAGTATTTGCTCTGCTTCATTAGCCTGCTGAACACGATAGATTCAACATAGATTCTTTATCATCAACTCTTTATCTGACTATCATCAAAATGACATACGCAAAATTAGTACAGATCAAATCCAATGACACCATCCAAGCATGCAGTTATATAGTTAAACAGTAATAAGAACACTGACTTAGAACATCATATTTTAAACAAGTAAAATTACTCACAGGCAAAATCATGAGCGCTTTGAGACATTACATGTCCGGTCACGGGGGTCGCCGGGCCATGTCCGGTCACGGGGGTCGCCGGTCTCGGTTGAGTCAAGCTAGCCAATCCTGGGTTTGGGTGCATTATGATTGGTGGTGGCGGAAGTTTTCTGCTCTTTTTGCTCGGGAGGTCATCACTTTCACTGTCAAGAAGTCTTCTGTTGGGTCTTGAGAGGAACACATAGAAAACTAATAATAGTAATAGCAACAGGAAACAGCAATAGGAAAATAACCGTATTCAGTTCAGTAGATATATGCGGCTTTTAGCCCGGTGTGGCTTATACAACATTTTCCATTAAAAATGGAACTTTAAAGGTGTGGCTTATATTGAGGTGCGCTCTGTAGTCCAGAAAATACAGTAACTTACATCTTTTTTCTCCTGGATTTTTTTTGTCACAGTGTCATCTTCTTCAGCTGTATGGATGTTGGTCATGGCTTCTGCCTCAGGGAGCTTCAATAGTGCGCTGGTATAGTTGTCTCAAGGGAAAAAAGGGAAAAAAGGGAAAATTGTTAAATTAGTTGCGAGTACAGTTTGAATTCCTTAGACAGAAGAAACCCCTCACAATGCAAAATAATAAAAATAAAAAAAATTATTTGTAAATTATTTTAAATGTTTTAAATTTACCAGAGCTAAACTCTTAAGAATCTGCAAATAAATGCTTAATGTACATACCAGTTGAATATAAAATCTTTATACTGAACAACTCCCAATGGTCTCCAGGCTGATCTTGATTCCGTGTAGCTCTGATGATGTCACTCGTTTTAGATGTCAGAGGCCACCGACACATTGCCTTTTTAACCCAAATTGATGGGACAACTGCAACTTCGTTTGTTTGGAGAAATTCCACAATGTAATACATGATCTAAAATAGGGATGCAAATGATTAATCGACTTTCGATTAATTGTCGATTAAGACGTTACTCGATCAAAATGTATTAATCACGATTAATCATTAGAGAGCGCTCCTGTATTAACTTGAACAGAGCGTAAGAACGAGAGGTGAACACGTGTCGCGAAAGACCAGAGTGGAAAACAAAATGAAGCGGGCGAAAAGACGTGCGGTGTGGGACCATTTTGAAGCGTGTTCGGGAAACGAGGCAGAAACTGCGTAATCCAGAAAATCCCAAGGAGGGAAACTATTTTCCACGCAACTCAAACAATAGCACTGTTCTCTTCCCCTCCCCTGGCGCGCGCAGGCGCCGCTCTCCCAGTTTCACTTAAAGGGCCAAGTGCCTGTCTGTTAGAGAACTCGCTGCGAGGAGTAGTAGTCGCTACAATTTCAACATTGTTATTATGCAGAAGCGCCCCCTAGTGGGCCCGCCGGCGGGCCCAGCTCCTTTACGGCGATATAAAACATATTAAACATTAATGAATCTCCGAACAAAAGCGCTTAAATCAAAATTTCCTATCCCATCTACATGCCTACCGAGTTTCAGCCGTCTACGTGCAGCCGATCGCGAGATATCCGGCTTTGAAGTTGACCACAAAAGTGCACCCCGCGAGGGGGTCTCCCGACATATCCGTTTACAAAACATATTTATGTTGTGAAATGTCTTAATGTTTTGTCACCTAAAAATCGTTTACTAATAAGGCTTTAATTTAAGACCTTAACAGCGTAGATCCGTTGTGGTTAAGTACCTTAAAAAGCTTGCTCACCTCACTGCAAAATTTTCCAAAATCCGCTTCCTGAATGAGACACTCCGACAAATCTGCCCCCTAAGCGTCACAGAAGCATTCTTAACGCTGATTTGACCCCTCATTACAAAGCTGCAGCGGTTCTGCTTTGATTTGAGTGGTTTTTATTGGTCTAAAGTGGGGTAGTGACTTTGAATGACAGGTTTTACAACCTCTCCCACGGCGAGGTGCGAAGGGGAGGGGGGGAGGGTGAACCAATAAGCCCACAGAGACAAGCTGGCGCCTCAGAAGTGATTGAAAGCTGTTCTAACCAATAGTGTACATCCTTCCGAAGCTAACCAGCCCTCATATGACATGATTGGTCAAGTATATTTTTAAATTGAGCCCTCGGAAACTGGCGCTTCATTTCCAATTTCGGCCGCTAGCATAGCAACATAAGCTAACCCTTTGCTAACCTAAGCTAAGCTCCCCAGAACACACTGTTCGGCGAAACTGAAGCAGCCATGGATTATTTTGTTCGTTTTTATGCGGATTGTGGATACTTTTGAACATAAACGGATTACTTTGTGTGGAATATATGAGCAATTTTCGGAATTTTCGCCAACCCGGAAGTGAGACGGTACACCGGCTACGACGCGATTCTACGTACTGTGAGTAACAATGGATAATTTTTCATAAGCGATATTGTACAAAATATATATTCTAATACTAAACATTAACTAAGCGTTAGATTATAAACAGTTTTAGAGCGTTTGAGTGCTGCAGCACTCTGTATCGTGTCGGATGCTACCGGAGTTGGCTACGGTAACCTAGCTTATGCTGTCGGACTATATTGGACATAAATATGATATCATAACGTTCATATTTGGACATGAAATTTAGTCATTGGAATTTTCTGGTCTTGCTGTAATATGTGCAGCATTGTTGTTTGTCGTAGCTCCTCGGTTTCGTGTAAGGAATTTGTTGGCATGTTAGCTTAGTTGGCTAATGGTGTGTGTCGGGTGTGGCATATTTAGACATGGGTGTGGTGCACTTGACATACCTTGGATAAAGCTGAATAACTTTTCAATGCTTGCATGGATTTGCTCCATTTTTTCTGTGTTGTTAGAAAAGACCCTAGCGAAATTTATTGTAATTTCTGATACCACATTTGAATAACTATGTGAATATACATTCCAGTCATGTTCAAGTTCAAGTCAGCATTTGTGACATTCCTGGCATATTAGCATCTGCAATAGAGGCTCTAAAATAAACCAAATTATGTGAATATGATATTGAAGTGTATTAATATGTTCCCCCAACTGCCTACTTCAGTTTGAGCCATGAATGATAATTTTCCTATATGTACAACTTGAGATATCTAGTTTTAATGTGAACTATGTCAAAAATGTTAAAAATGGCCACCAGGCGTGCGAATCTGCAGTATAAGGTTAATTTAGGCAAAGAAGTCAAATGTTCTGTGTGTAATGCGGTATTGAAGTACAACAGTTCCACTAGCTCACTCAATTATCATTTGAACACCGTGCAGCTGTCCTGCATATCACCAGTGCACCTGGTCAAACTAAAATCACAGCTACACTGGGAAGGCGAGCGTTTTCGAAGCTCGCTACAAAAAAATACGAGTGAGCTAAAAACAAAGCTATCTACTGCTACTACTGTAGCCCTTACAACAGATTGTTGGACGGCTCTAACAACAGAAAGTTACATTACCGTGACGTGCCACTACACTTACGAGAACTGGCAGCTAAAATCTGCAGTGCTGATTACGACGAACATGTCGGATAGACACACCGCTGACAGTTTAACTGACAAGCTCAATGATGTTGTGGAAACTTGGGCACTCTCCGGTCGCGTTACAGCATGTGTTCACTACAAAGCTAGAAACATTGTCCAAACATGGGCTCAATAATATTCTGTTTGGCTCTCTATTTAATTTCTTCTTTTTTTTAAACATTTTTTTAAATGTCTAATGTTTCAAATTGAACTGAGCCAGTCCTTAATTTATTCCTTTTTTAAAACGAAAGAATGTATTTTGTTATACCATAAAAATTTCCTCATGCATAATTACTTGAGCAATATATAATATAATACAATATAATTATCATAATATAATATATACTTTTTGAACAAAGTGTTTTAACTACACTGCTCAAAAAAATAAAGGGAACACTTAAAAACAACACAATGTAACTCCAAGTCATCCACACTTTGTGTTCAGATAGGAAGCAACACTGATTGTGAATCAATTTCAACTGCTCTTGTGCAAATGGAACAGACAACATGTAGAAATTAGAGATTTTCAACTGATTTCAAAGATTTTTATTAATTGAGATCTAGGATGTGTTATTTTAGTGTTCCCTTAATTTTTTTGAGCAGTATATTTAGCTGATATTTTTAAATGCCCTATTGAAACACTGAAATTCAGGTGAAAAACGCCGCTTATCGATTAATCGAAAGTCGATCGATAAGATCAGTCAACTAACGATTAATGAATTAATCGATAATTTGCATCCCTAATCTAAAATCAAGCAAGCGCACACACACAAACAACTGTTTTGAGTCATTAAGCAACAACAGTAGGAATGGGTATCAAAACCGACGTTGTGTGTTTCACATCTTTTCAGTTTATGTTATTTTTGCAGCAAATAATGGAGAGTAGTATTCATAAGAATATCAATTGGCATCAATAAAATTGTGATATCTATTTACAACAAACAGTAATAATACTCACATACACAACTAAGAACAGCCAGTCAGAACTCGGTGTAGCTGCAGAGACCATGAATCACAGTTAAAAATATATAAAATAAAAATCTGTTGGCGCACCGCATATGTTAAGACAATTAGGATGAACCTATAAACCAGTCAGATGCCAAAATTAAAAACCCTACGTCAACCCCCATTTCCACATGCCTGATGCACACAGCCAGCCAATCAGACACTGTATTCTTTACAATGTTATGGTAATACTGTTGATCTGATGTGTAGTATATGCTAAGGGTGGCACTTGCAGCCAATACTCAGCTTTATTTAAACTTGCATATTAATAAAAACATAGTACCCTGTAAAGTAGCTCCTTTTAGGTATATTGTGACCAAAAATGTGAACCATAGCTTTACACTCATTTTATAATATCATTCTTCCTGTTGCTTGTGGGAGAAACGCTATGTTTGGAATATAGCTATTACTATTAATTGTATTTTTGGTCACAATATCTCAAATATTTAGGAGAACCCTGCATGTAGAAGTGGAATGACAACAAAACCAGACTCCACAGGTAACCTTGCACACTTCAGTACACCTTCAAACTCTAGGCCCAGTAGACAAGATAGATCGGACGCAAAACAAATTCCTAAATCTGTTGAACCAACAGGATAGTCAAAAAACTTCATGGCACACCTAAATTCTTTGCATACAATGTATTTCACTCCATCAAGGACAATAATATTCTGAACTAGGACAATTTTGCTATTCACTGTGATGCAGCAATCCCTCTCTGATGTGTTAATGATGAACTCATCCATTACCAGCTCTTTATACTGATTTAAAATGGTTCCTTCAAAAGTCTCAGGGACAGGACCACCTGAATGCTGCAATTTCAATGCAGTTCTAGGGGAGGGCAAAGTAACATCTGTGGAACAATTAATTTCCGATAGTCTTCGTATGACTTGGGACATTGAGTATCTAGGCTTCCTCACCATTTTCTTTAATTGCTTCAGGTAATTTTCAAACGGGAACCCTGAAAAAAGGTCCAAATGGCCATGAATCCTTACATCACCACAAAGGTGTGTCAACCCATGTATATTATAAACCAAAAACTCACGGCCATAGAGCTTCCCAAAATGATCAACAAATGACACCAGCAAAGTTTCTGCAAAGCTGTTCAACAACAAATAATATGAAGGACTAGCCAAGATGTAGATGCTCACAAATAACAACATAAAGTTCTGATAAATCTCAGTAGGCAACACATCTCTCAGAAATACTAAATTCTGATCCCAAAGAAATACTAAAACTTGTTGCCCACTCTCTCAAACAGCTGGCTAAATAATATTTGGGAGAATCATCATCATCGGAACTGTCACAAGATGACGTACTATCCCAGTTATTTCCCGACACACACATTGGATAATCTGACAACAAGTTATTTTCGGGGGACACTAAGGAAACATCTCCAGAACTTCTGCCCACATCTTCACTCAAAGATTCTAGTAAACTATTGACTCTTTTCTTAGCTGTCCTCCTTAAATTGCTGCTTGTTGTATTCCACCCATGTCTCTCCATTATGTACTTAACTGTTTCTTTTTCTGAAGAATATCCAGATACTCTGGAAGGCAAAAGAAAATAAAGTTTATTACCATTTTACTAATGCACTTTGGAACAAAGTTGGCTGTTAGATGGTTGCTAGATGACTACCTGGTATTGTGCATAATATTACGTATGTTTACAAACGTAACTACACAACTTCTGAGAGGGGGTTTAATCTCTTATCGGCAGCTGGCAGCAGGAAGGAGCAGCCAGTGACGGCAGCCAATCTCTACTGGCAGCAGGAAGGAGCAGCCAGTGACGGCAGCCAATCTCTACTGGCAGCAGGAAGGAGCAGCCAGTGACGGCAGCCAATCTCTACTGGCAGCAGGATGGAACTGCCAATGGCAGCCGCCTATTGTGAGTGTCGGGAAAATGTCTAATTGGCAGCTGGAATGAGCAGTCAGTGACAGCCGTCAATCACTATAACCTGTGTCCGTGGTGTCTACATTGGTAAGCAGCGGACCCTGTGCTCGTTCGTCTGGTCAACGTCACTCTGCAGTGGTGTTGCAAAGGTGGGAATGTCACAGTTGCTCCCTTTGCGCCGCGCGGTTAGTTACATTTCTGGCGAGGGCTGGCGTAAATTTTACGCAAAAACATACGTTGAGTGGATGCCGTCAAGATATTTATGATGCAAGTGTCTTTTTTGCCTTTATACATACTAAAATTACAGGAATGGAATGTAACATAACCGAGTACAAACTTTTTTAACATTTGTAATATTGATAGTGTTAGGTTGGTGTTAGCTAGATAGTTGAATATCACTGTCTGTCGTCACCATGAATCGGAGCTAGTGTCACCTTATTAGATGACTAAGCTAAGTAGCTAGCTAAATAGTTTTAATAATTTTCATGTTGTTAGAGGATTCGTTTTTCTGTACATAATGGGGGTTGGGTTGTCTTAATACTAATGAATACGTTGCTATAAAGGAAAAAACAAGGAAAGTCCATGTTGAGACAGGGGCGCAGATAGGAATTCTGAAGTGAGGGGGACCAAGCTGTATAATATATACGTTTATGCTTGTAGATCAGGGGTAATCAACTATATTTTTTGGATAGCTCCGACCTGGCGAACGTAATTAGTTGAGTGGGGGGGGGGGGGGGGGGGGGGGGCGAACGTAACACTCGTGACGGAGTGCTTTTTTCAATAGCGCTGAAATAAGTGAGGGGGACCAAGCTGGGGTGGGTTTCCCGAAACTCTTCGTAACTTACGTCGTTCTTAGAGTCGTTCGTAAGTTAAGAATCTCCGGACCCATTCGTAACTCACTAAGTACTTCTTAACTCGAAGCTCTCGTGCAGTTCTACTTCAAAAATGATAGAGGCGCTAATTTCACTCGCGCGGGTTTTAATCACGGCATTACTACCTTTGCGTTTATGTGTATAATTAGCCTAGTAGCCTATTTTCTTTTGAAGTATTTACATCGCATATACCACAATGTGTCAACAGAAATCAAATGTACTACTTTAAATTATTTAGCATTAGTTTATATCTTCCCAATATTTAATTAAGTCTCTCCGTTCGTCATCGTGCAGTCAACAGCGTTTCAGACTCAAAATTAATGTATTCTTTGCAAATAAATGGATACAAGTTGGCCTATTAAGCTTGTTTTAACTTAACCAATAAAATGGATTGATTAATCGGTAGCACATATAAGTAACTTGGATTAAGGCTAGCAATTGTGCTTGTGTGATGAACATAGCAGCTCTTCAGAGTACTGGCTTTGAATAGAAGACATAATTTAAGAAGACGACGTAATCCACGAAGCCATGTAGTTCGCCTGAATACAGAATTTTGCCCTTAGCTCCACGACGCAGTTACTGACCGCCCTCCGATTTTATGCCACAGACTGTTCTGCAGACTGTTGGTGATGCCCACGGACTAGTGATGTGTCGTTCGCGAACGATCCGGCTCTAAGAGCCGGCTCTTTGAAGTGAACGATTGGAACCGGCTCCACAATGGGAGCCGTTTTAGGATCCTATTTGGGAGCCGCTTTTTCCTTCAGTATTGCGCTTGTGCTCTGTAAGTGCCACAGTGCCACAGTTTTTTTCCAACATCGTTTTTATTTGTCCTTCGGTGCCTCGCTGTCTCTCCCTCTCCTTGCGCGCATTGCTCTGTTTCTGCCAGTGGTAGAGCATACTTGGCGCGTCGCGACCAGCGCGAGTGTCCGTGCGCCGAAAATGACGCAATCGCGGTGGCTCCGCCCCTGCGTGAGGACCCCCGTGCGAAGCGAGGTCGTGCACCTCTTCAGCGCAATAAACAAAGTTATGTATGCCGGGTTCATACGTACGTCACTTGCCATTTTCAATATTTCCCAGCACCTTAAACTTAAATATTTATACATAGCCTATACTCGAAATTATTCGCTTTTTTATCACATCGATTCAGTCAGACATCTATTTGTTGTGAAACAAAATACAGTTACATTTTCAAGTACTTTAGCACTTTTCAAACCTGGAGCACAATGCAACATTAATTTTCGTCAGGTAAAATCCTGTTTTTCCCTGTTTTTTAGGGGTGTTTCTTTATACTACCACCCATATCGTTTCAGACAACACTGCAAAGAACTTCTCCACTGCCCGCATGTCAAGCGTGTGCTCCACACATCTGACCAATCACACGCAGCTTTCAGTTAATAATGTGGTGGGAAAACACTGAAAAAAAAGTCTCCACTTTTTTTGTGGAAACGGCAGGCAATTGGCCAAGCTGTATTGCGTTCTATTTTGTGATAATTTAATAATTGGTTATAATAAAACTTTTATTTATAAAGCATTGTTATGCAGCATTTTTACTTAACAATGTCAATAATGAAACAAAATGTTATAAAATTAGGTTTTCAGTTTCTGCATTAACTGTACTCTTTAGATACATGTACAGTTTAGTGTTACAGATTTCTTTGTATGTATTCCTGTTTGTATGTTTTCAGAACTATGCATTCCCACATTAAACGAGTGGAGTGGATCCAGTGTGATTACTGTGATGGATGGTTGCACAGTGAGTGTGCAGGCGTTACCGTATCCACACTGTACAAGGACGCTCCATTTAGTTGTGGATGCCATCTCCCTATGCCTTACCCATATGAAAGGTGGAACCTCCTATCTAGATTACTAATGTAATGGGGAGATAGTGGTTAACTGGCACAAATGACCCTATTTGTGACCCTATTTCATTATCCTCACTTTGCCATTTGTATTGTAGAACACATGAAGCGTTGCGGAAAGGCCTGGTTGCAGACTTGATCGAGGACAGGGAAATTCTGGTATGAGAAGTAAATGTTCCAATGTTTAAATTTTGAAAGTTTGTTGTAAAACGTGCATTTCAAGTTATCAATTTCTACAGAAACTGCAAGATGATCTTTTATCTGGGACTGTAAAGTCACATCGACAGTTCCTTTACAACAACCCTACTTTCAATGTAAAAATGAAAGCTATGAATGAACGTCGTTTCTGCATTTTTGACGAAAAACAGGTAAAGCAATTGTCTTATCCTTGGTATTACTGCATGTAATCTTATAAATATTCTTGCATGTTTAGAATATGTACACTGACTTTCAGAAAGAACACCAACCCTTCTATGCCATTCCATGGTCCATGCGAGTCTGTGAATGTAATGAGTAGTACAGATAGGTCTAGAGGTATAAATGAATTTCCTGACACCTTTGTGATCAAATTGTGTATATGATTTCTGCTGGAGGAATGGCGCACATTATTGTACCAATGTAATAAATATAATAGTAATAATAATTCCAGCCAGTGTTTCCTTTAACCATTAGCTTGTCATTGTACCATGCTCAGCTAACCTGAGTGGACTCGGTTCAGTTGAAGAATAAAAATCATTATTATTAATTTTTTCCAGACTACTGCTATTATTGAAAAGGCATTCACAGTTTTAAAACTTGATAAGCGCGAGATCAGAAATGTCTCTTTTGTGCTTGATGTCATCACACCTGAGGTAAGGTCTTATTAAATCCATTTGAGCCTGCCAGTTTCTTCCTAAGTTACGGCAATGCTAAGTTGTACATTTTTCCCCTTAAGGTCACAATTCTTATTTTAAAGAAGCTGGAAGGGTTTAACCGTTACCAGGCGGAAATGACATTTGCACGCGATTGGGATCTCTGCAAGGATGTCGAGGAGTAGATGGTAAAGTAAGGTTCATTGTGAAATTGGTAATGGGTGTTTAGGTTTGAAATAATCATATTGTATACACTGTATGGACTTGATTAGGATTGGGACACTCGTTCATTTTTTTTTTTTCTGAAATCAAGAGCATTAAAATGAGTTTCCCCTTTTGTTAGTGTAACTGTCTCTTCTGTCCAGGAATGGTTTTCTACTAGATTATGGGGCACTGCTGTGAGGATTGTCTTATATTTGGCGACAAGAGTTTTGGATGATTGCAACCCCATTTCGTCCACAACCCACCAGCTCAATCTTTAGACATACATTTGTGGAGACATATGCTCCCAATATTCTCCAGATATTTTTTGTTGAACATGTGGATAAGTGTGGTAATAAAATTTTTGAAATAGAACTATTGTTGTCCAGTTCCTGAAATTAAGCCCATTACACTTCATTTTTGTCCTAAGATATATAAACAGATTAAAGGACTGATCATTATCAGTATGTTACGGTGGGTCAGCCCAGAAGCCACCAGAGGGCGCGTGCACACACAGGGCCGGCGCCAGGACATATACAGTGAGGGGGCGTCAGAAAATTTCGGGGGGGGGGGGGGGGGGGGCGAACGTAAGTTGTTGAGCGGGGGGGTGTAACGATTGTCGAGCGGCCGAGGGGGGCACCATGTGGCGATTGTTGTAAAATAAATGGGTCTTATTTTTTACATTGAGGGGGCGGGACACCTCGCCTGAGGGGGCGACGCCCCCATTCGCCCCCCCGTGGCGCCGGCCCTGTGCACACACCTCCCTCCACACACACGCCCACTCTAGCGCTGCGCACGCCCTCTCATTCACGGTCACTCCCTCACTCACAATCGCCCGAGTACTGACACCTGCCGTTAATCAGACTCGGGCTCTTTATATTCTTACAGGTCGCGCCGTCCAGTGCTGCGCAAACTTCATGCACCCCTCGCCTCACTTCGTGGGAGAGACTGCGGCACCACTGTTCCTGCCCGACGTCGTTCTACTGCCTTACTTACCTTCAGTTATTCCTTTGTTTTCCTGTTTCTATACTGCCAAGTGGCCCGAGTTTCTTGTTTTATGATGGAGAATAAACCTTTCGATTCTCAGCCTCTGCCTCCTGCTGCCTCCATACCCGCGTCAACAACCTCCAAAATAGCAACTTTTTCAGATGTCCATGTAAAAAAAAAATATTTTGGTCTATTCAGCAGCACAAGGAGCGTGCACAAGGGCTTATTTATAAGCTTATTTATATTAGTATGCTTAATTTATATTTAAAAAAAGATGTCAACTGCCAGCAGGTAATGAATAGTAAATATCTGTAATGAATAGCGGTTTTGGTTTCTCATTGCAGTTCAGCGAGTTGTTGCCATGTGTTGTGACAAATTCCAGACCTGTCAGAGCAGCAGAATGAGTGTAACGGATTCCCCTCAGATTCATGTTATCTCGTTTATAAATAAATGAATTCCCGGTGTAAGCGGTTGTGTCCATACTGCTGCATGGTGTGCTGCACGACAAGGTAATTCGACTTGTTTAAAGACTGCCTCAGTTTCACATGTAAAATGAATTGCAGCTGCCCCTGCCCAATAGTGTCTGCCCTGGTTGATCGGCAATAACTGGCTGCCGTCGCTGCTGCTGTTTGACTGGTGTCTGCCATAATCATCTGGCAGCTGACACTGACGACTGGCAGCTGCCATTACTAAATTGGCTGCTGCCACGGACCTACTGGCGGCTGCCACGGACCTACTGGCGGCTGCCAGTCCAGGTTGGCAGCTGACATTGACTGCTCCTTCCTGCTGCCAACTGCCAGTTAGAGATTAAACCCTTACTGCAACTTCTGCATCATTTTCCATCATTTAACCACCAAATGCCAGTCAGGTGGAAGTCCAAACATCACAATTTGTTCACAAATGTCAGCAAATTATTAATAGCTGAACACTCCAATAGCTTTATTATGAACATACCTAGCAACCATAAATTAAAAACACTCACCACAGCCGATCATTTGAATACAAAATCTGCTAATTACATCCTTTCCGCTTGTAAAACCTCACGGTAGCTCTGCTAGGAGCTGCTAACTAGCTAGCACACGAGCTAAAAGCTCACGGGACACCAACCACGCAGAACTGACGCATGAGGACCAGCGAGAATACCCTGCACGTAATTTATATGTAAATAACAATATTTATATGAATTAATTGCCAATGCCTATTTGGTAGACGTACATCCTTCTAGTTAGTTATAGCTAGCTAATGCGTTTTCTTTTGCCTCATGTTAGCTTCTTTTTCATGCCTGTCCTCTAGTCAAAAGCTGCTTCCATGATTCACAACATCTATTCATTTAACAGCTGTATCAAATTAAAGCAGATAAAAAGCCTGTTGGCATAATAAGATGACTAGATCAAAATTTGTATTCATTATATCAATACATTAGCTAGCTAAACATATGCTAGTTTGGTAGCTAGCTACCAAGCTAGCGTCTTTGTTTAATGTAACGGTCATTTATTATGACGTCTTCGCGCGCTCTCAAGTTTCCCACAGGAATTACAAGGAATTCACATTACAGGAATCACAACATCGCGGCTGGATTACTGTAATGCACTTTATTTGAGTCGGCCACTCCTCCCTCAAGCAGCTTCAGCTGGTACAGAACACTGCTACTAGATTGTTGACAGGAATGCGCAAGAGGGAGCACATCACTCCTATCCTGGCCTCCCTCCACTGGAGCACATAACTCCTATCCTGGCCTCCCTCCACTGGAGCACATCACTCCTATCCTGGCCTCCCTCCACTGGAGCACATCACTCCTATCCTGGCCTCCCTCCACTGGAGCACATCACTCCTATCCTGGCCTCCCTCCACTGGAGCACATCACTCCTATCCTGGCCTCCCTCCACTGGAGCACATCACTCCTATCCTGGCCTCCCTCCACTGGAGCACATAACTCCTATCCTGGCCTCCCTCCACTGGAGCACATAACTCCTATCCTGGCTGCCCGTGCATTTTAGAATTCATTTTAAGATTCTTTTGTTTTTAAATCATTAAATGGACGCGCCTCACCGTACCTCTCTGGGCTGCTCCATCCATACACTCACTCAGTCGCTCAGTTCAGCTGATCATTTGAAGCTGAACATTTTGATCATTTGCTCTTGAAGGTGCAGAGGGCAAAATGTAAGCTCAGATCAACGATCCCTCCCTCTAAGCTACGCAAGCACCCACACTACGCAAAGTAAAGCCTGGTTTAAACTAGACACGTCGCGAGGGTCCGCACGCCAAAAATGAAGTAATCGCAGTGGCTCCCCCGTGCGCGCTGGCGATTCTCAAGGTCGTGCACCTCTCCAATTTTGTAACTTCTTGCGCACCGTGCTTCAGCACAACAAACCAAGTCATGTTTTCTGGGCTCATACACCTTTAGAAGGTGGAATTAAAGCACCTAATTAAGTTAAATATTTATACATATACTCATAATGATTCGAAATAATTCGCTTTTTCATCACATTATTTAATAGTTGTTTATTTTCAAAACGCCCGATCTTAACACGTTCTCTCATGTTTCGTCCTGGAATTACAAGAGGCTCGTATTTGTTAACATAATACAAGAGAACTGTTCAGTCAGACAGCTATTTGTTGTGAAACGAAGTAGTTACACTTTCAAGCATTTTCACGTACTTTAGCCTAAATCTCAGCACTTTTCAAACCTGGAACACAAAGCAACATTAATTCTTGTCAGGTAAATGTTCCTTCCCATTTTTGAGGGGTGTTTCTTTATATTACCACATAGGCCTGTGTTGAAAAAATTGATTTTCCGATTCAGAATCGATTCGCATATGATGATCTGATTATCGATTCGTACGTCCAAAGATCGATTTTTTAGTGAACTTTTACCCCCGCCTTGTCACTGAATTCACGCACTGAATTCACGCAGGCGTGCTCGGTCTAACTAACTGTAAAACGACTTGACGTCGGACAGTGCCAGTAACGACGATAGTCAAATCGGAAATGTAAAAACAGAAGGACAGTTTATCCAGTGTCAGTGACTATTTACAGTTAGTCCGTGTCACTGACCGTTTACCCAGTGTTTTTACAGTTTAAAAAAAGTTTAAAATGTTCTTGTAACGTTGGGCGCAAGGCGATGGACGAGACAGAATCCTTTGCACTTTCCAAATCGTTACGTTTATTACATTTACCGAAGCGCAGACAGCGCACATAAAACACGTTTTCATAGAACATGTGTGACTCAAACAACGACGAGCACAGGACGCTGTGCGCGCGCAAATTAAATAGACAAACCACATAAACCCCACGTGATTACGAGACGAGTCACAGGTGAGGACTATCACAAGACGCACCCGCACCCACGGAGATACACCGACGTAGACGATTAGACGCAGACGACGTTAACACGCCCAAAACGGAGGGGTCGGGGACCGTAATGTGAGAGTTCTGTTCTTATATTCTCACTTTAAAGAAAAATACACGTTTACATTTTATACTTTCAGTTTATTAAGTGTGAGCACTTTAAAAATAAAAATGCATTTGGTAGCAACAGCTTTTGGGTGAATTCTTAATTATTTCAATCATAATAATAATGCACTGGTTAGTGTCCCAGTAGGACTGTTAGTGTCCCACTGTTGCAGATATAGACACCTCAAAGATGTCCTCTGTTTATTGTCCTGGATTACCTTTCTTGAAGGTAGATTTATGATGACCCTTTTCACCAGTCTTCCAGCCATCAGTAACTACCAACTACCAGTAACTATTTGCTGATTAATATCTATATAATACTAGTTTTAACATGTTGCTTCTGTACACAGTCAGGAAACAGTTCAAATACATTTTAAATAACACTAAACCCCGAATTGGATCAAATCGATTAAATCGAAAAAAATCGATTCTTAATCTTCAGAATCGGATCGATTCTTGGAATTTGAATCAATACCCAGCCCTATTACCACACATCGTTTTGGAGAACACTGCAAAGACTATAAACGCCTCCGCCGTTCGCGCGAGGTGTGCAGAGTCTCGCGCTACAGTCACTCGCGAAAGTATAAACCATAATAAATAATCGGATTACGTCACACGCAGCGCCGTGCGGCCGTTACGGTTATTTAAACAAATTTAAACATGGGTCTGTGGCGAGAGCTGAGTGCAGAGCGTTGAGGAACGATTTCGATTGGAGGATCGTGCTCTCTGTCTGAGATTTTTTATTATTACATTTTTTTGCTGATGCTGGTCCAGCTTGGCGCGCGCCAGTGATTATGCCTCGGCGTGCCAACAGTGGCACGCGTGCCATAGGTTGCCGACCCCTGCCATAGACTAATCTAAAATTGGCATAGGCCTTTCTGCTGTAAATCGAGAATCGAATCAAGACCCTAAAATTGGAAATACAATCGAATCGAGGATTTAGAGAATCATGACACCCCTAAAAAATACATTGAATTAGATTAGAAACAGGTGAAGACAATAACGACATGGGCGTGGCAGACGTGGGGAAACCATAGAAACAAACAGCAAGGCGGGATCAAGGAGCAGGGAACCACACAGACACCAGGAACAGGGAAACTGGAGTGACAGTTAGGAGAGGGGGGCGTAGCCCTACGTAACAAAGGTTTTTGTTTATCTAGTTTTTATACTGTATTATTTCTTAACATGTTATATTCACAGGTTGTTACATACCTTGTGATATGTTCTTTTAACTGATTGTATCCTCTGTACAGCACTTTGGCACGGCCATAGCTGTTTTTAAAGTGCTATATAAATTGAGTTGAGTTGAGTTGAAAGAACTGACAAAAACAATATAGGAACTGCAGATATTAAATTAAATTGAGTTTATTCTTCTTAAATAATGCAGGTTTATTCGGCGGGCTGGATTAAACCCCCTGGCGGGCCGGTTACGGCTGGCGGGCCTTATGTTTGACACCCCTGCTGTATGTACAATAAATGTCATGTATACATGCTACCATTTATAACACCATGTCAAAATGACACTGGAATTTCAATTACATTAGATATTTTTTAACAACTCTATTAAGCCCTGACCTCAAAGGCAATAGAAAAAGATTTACTCCATTATATTTGTACACATCATTCCATGGCTTTTAATTTCATTTCATAATCCTTTGATGTTTGTATACAACTGCACGCATGATATACGCTTGATCATTTATTTACATTTACATTTTCCTCAACATTTTACATTTATATTACCAAAGGGAAGCAGAAACACACTTATTAACACCAGGTTATATATAGATTAATGGTTTAAACTGTTACATTACTTACCTCTGTGTGGTCAGAGATATCCATCATTTATAAGAGTTCAGGTGTCAGATAAGCGCTTTGACAGTCATGCCAGGATTCAGACGCCATAGTTGAGGTTCACTGATCTACACTCAGAAATGTACGGAGACCCACTTACCTACTGGGTAGAGCAGTTCGTCCTCGATTGTGTCCAGTTACACCAACGTCACGCCATAGTCTGAGCCCTCACAGTTTTAATACAAACTCAGGAGCGCCCTCTAGAGATCAGTAATGCGCATCTTTTAACACATTTCTAGTCCTTCACCCAAAGGACGCTATCTACCCTATAATCATAATTGACCCCTCTTTACATACCAATAACAAACATCATAAATTAATCTAGCAGTCAATCTTTGATTTACATGTAAATAAGACACAGAAACATAAACTAGTATCGGAGTTGCTGACAGTTATATAAGTGGCTCTGGTGTAGCTGTCAGGCCTGCAATACATAATCTTAACAGCAGATGTCACTCGTGTGTCACCTGTGTGACCGAGTCTCCGGATACCGAACCAATTTTTTTAACAGTGGTTCAAAAGGCTCCTGAAAGCGTCGTTCGTGCATATATATTTAGTCATAAATTAATGACATAGCAGTTTATCACATTTAATAGATGTGATGTGTGCATTTATCCGCAGTAAAGCTGTTCGCGCTGTAAATTTAAAAGAGCGTCTTCGGTGAATCCGAAGTGCAGTACTTAAGCAGTGGGCACTAGATTTCAATGCAGCACGTTCTGCTCAAGCGTTAAATCAATTGAGTTCTTTCAGTAGGCGACTGGGCATTTTTCATAACCTCGGACAAACTACCTGTCATCTCGTACTGCTTTGACGTACTGAATAGGAGCGAAGTATGGCATTTCAGATTCAGCCTTAATGAATCACCAGTGGTCGTTCGGTTTATCAAAGTGACACACGTGTGACGTTTACTGTGACGTAGGGTGGACTGAACCAAAACGGAGGCAGCGGGTTTTAAAATGGTGCTGCTATCCTTATGTATGTCTTGGAAATAAATGCATCCGAAATTATTCTTAATTAGTCTTAATGCTTGTTACGTAATTAATTACAAAAATTGTGTTACAATTACCTTTGTGCTCTGTTTTTAAAACGACATCCCCTTGTACCGTTACTCTGGTGTGATCCAAAAATGGCCGAAAAAACATGTGTCTTAACAGTGTCCCTGGGAATACAAGCTAAGTTTGCGTTTTAACTTATTCTAAAGTTCATGTCTTTGAGTTAATTTGACAGCATTATACGTAAAGAGGCCAAGTTCACTTTTAACGCACACTTTAAACAAAATGGTAAGCGGACATTTGCATTTAGACTTTTAGCTATCTGACAATATGCCATTTAGCTAGCATAGCTATTTATCTGGCTAACGAGGGAAGTATCTTTCTAATATCATTTGTTTATAGTTATTGTCCTAGCAAGCTACGTTCCTAGTTAGAATCGAAATTCGAGAATTTGAAAACTGGCGAAAGGCTGAAGATCAGATATCTAAACAAGCTAAGACAAGCTGAAGACTCACATTAAGTAATCACTGCTAGGGCATATAGCTAGCTAGTAGTCAAGCTTTAAAGATTGAGCACGTGATGGATACAGGCATAGGCGTAGTTCTGTTTTGGGAGACTAGAGAGAACTTTAATTGTGAGAGAGTCATTCCAGGAGTCACCAGTAGTCACTGTTAACTGGAAATGTCAGGCATTAACCAGTAACGGTGAACCCATTTCCTATCCTCACGTGCAGTAATCACACCTGTCTGCTCTGTACAGCCTCACAGAAAGAAGAAGGCTTTCATATGCAAGAAGAATGCAGTGTCCTTCCATCTGGTGCACAGGAGTCAGAAGGACCCTCTGGCAGCAGACGAGAAGGCCCCTCAACATGTTCTTTTACCCACCACAAAGGTGAGACAGACGTTCGCGCATGTCCAGTGGATGTGGACATTCACATGTCTGAGAACAAGCTGGAGCGCTGCTCGCCAGTGACGAGTAGCATGTTGTAAAAGTGCTTTTTCCAAGACACGGCCCGGCCCAGCCGGAACGGGTGTAAAATGTCCGTAAAGCTCAGGGGTGTTCTGCAGGTGGAGGCGGAAAAGAGGATGGAGGAGCAGAGGAAGTTCGGTGTGTTCTTCGACGACGACTATGACTACCTGCAGCACCTCCGAGAGACGTCACAGCCCGCAGAGCTGGTCTCAGCCTCCCGACCGCACCGTGACACGCAACCTCTGACCTTTGAAGAGGAAGGAGATGGATGCGAGGAAGAAGTTGTTGTGATTCCTGTAAGGCTGGTTTCATGTTTTGTTTTGTTGCTGTTTGTTGTGGTTTACAGTTTAGGTGAGAAACATTGCAATACTGGACCAACTCTGAATCCAAAAGAGTTCTCCAGCTACTAACTGGAAGGCTCAGCTCTGACGCACACACTTTAGTGTTTCCACTTACATGCACGTCCTTGACATAAACCCTGAATGGAGTCACGTGTCCCCATTGTCTCACGCCACTGTGGTCGTTTTCCCCATCTCTGAACTGCAGGTGTCATCCCTTACGTTGCCATCGTCTGTGTTCGCCTCTGAGTTTGAGGAGGAAGTGGGTTTGTTAAACAAAGCAGCCCCTGTGTCTGGTGAGTAGATTAGACACCACAAGCATGCACGTCCCTTGTCGGGCAGTGAGTGACTGACAAGTTCTGTTTGCTTATGTATCTGAAAATCTCAGGACATGACCTGGAGATTCTATGAATATTCAGAGTGGCTTCTTCTGTTTTATGACGTTCTGTTTTACCTCAGTAGTTCACTCTGGCAAGTCTGTCAAAAGCTGTAGGTGGACATTTGACTGCCTCTGGGGGTGACGCAGTGCACCATCTTCAGCTGTAGATGATGATGATGATGTGCGTGGGTGTCCGTGTGGTTGTGTGCAGCCTTGGCCTGGTGCCAGTACCACATGGGCAGTGTGGTGGCTCTGACCTCAGACTGAGTAAACGACTTCCGTGGCCCTGCAGGTCCCCGGCTTGACATGGACCCTGACATCGTGGCAGGGTTGGACGAGGACTTCGACTTCGACGACCCTGAGAACATCCTGGATGACGACTTTGTCATAAAGGCCAATGACGTCATGCCAGGAGACAGCAGCAAGGGGTTGGTGTGGCCTACCATGGTTCTCTGGTGTTGGTGAAGCGAGTGTTTTCTTAGCTGTGAATAATTAGGAATTCTAAGATAATTGGGTAATGACTCTTGATTCTTATCTGCACAAAATGTTAGATACACACTTCTCAAATGTTTGGGATCACTGTAAAATTTTCTTGTTTTCAATGCAAACACACACAAGATTAAGAAATATAGTGAATAAGTAGGACATGCAGACATCATCAGAGAAAGAAAATTTGATTTGAAATGAAATGATGACTGTGTGCTTCATATTTTGCCTTAATCAGAACGGCCACCTTTTGCAGCAATTCCAGCCAGGCAAACCCTATGCATTCGAGTTGTCAATCTCCCACAACATGGGTCAGGCTAGTCCCACACCAGCTCAATAGGGTTCAGAACCAGAGATCCAGTCTCGCAGTCCAAATTCGGACAGACTTCCTATTTTTTAAATATTGCTAACACATTTTGGAGGTGTGTTTCGGTTCATTATAGGATGAAATTGGCCGCAATGTCCAAAGTTGCAAAATCTTATGGTAGCCATCTTTCTTTAAGATGCCTTCCACTTTATATAACTCTCCTATTTTACCACCCTCAATGCATCCCCAGGCCATCACATTGCATCCGCCATGCTTGACAGGTGGCATTAAGCATTGGTCTTGCATCTTTTCATTGATTTCAGAATTGTTCTTCTGTTTGCTCCAAAGACCTGAAACCTGGACTCATCTGTCCACTACACCTTCTTCTAGTGTCCCATGTCTTTTTTTGGTTGGCTCATCGCAGTCTCTTCGTTTTATTGGCCAATGTGACGTATGGCTTTTTGTTGGTCATTCTGCCATGCAGCATCCTGAAGTCGCCTCTTAACTTGTTTGCTGACGCATGTTTGACGGGCTGCAATTTAGTGGCAGACTATGAGGCGTCTTTGTCTCAAACTGCACACTCAAAGATCTTTATCTTCTTGCACAGTTGTGCATCAGGGCCTCCACTCCTTTATCTGTCCTTGCTAGAGCCAGTTTGGCCTACTGTGTAAAGGGAGTAGTCCACAGCTTGATAAGATTCCTTTCGTCACACAACAGACTGATGGACATCTGAAGAAAGTTGGCGATTTTCAGCCTGTAAGAAAGCCAGCACCTACTGATGCTTCAGTTGCTAAACAAAAGAATAGGACATAACATGTTTTCATTCTTTAAAAATCATATACATAATAATAATAATACATTTAAATTGATTATGCAATGGACAAAATTGTTTGTGAATTGTGTGAAAATACAAAATTGTGAATTGCGTGTGTCTTTCTTTGGAAAACTAGGAAATTTGGGAATGATCCCAAACGTTTGACTAGTAGTGTAAGTTGGTTGTATCCCACCTCCTTTCTTTGACAATTGTTCCTCAGAATAAGATTAGTTTCTCAGTACATAACCTATAAACAAGTGTAGAACTATATGCAGCCATTCCTTTACAACCATTCCTTTACAAACATTCCTTTACAAACATTTTCCTTCCTCTTAGAGCAGATATTCTTGTTCTAATGTTGGTAATGTGGGTTACAAGTGAGCAGGTGCATTTTCATGGCTTGCAGGACTCTTCTAGTGAAAAGCTCTTAGAAATGACACTAGTGCTGCAGGAATGCCTGTTAGATGATGCTGTGGAGATGTAATCTGGTTTCTCTGAACCCATGCAATCATATTGAAACACTGCAGTGATGAAGGTGGTGATGACGATGATGGGGAGTGGGAGTCCACAGACGAGAGCGGTGAAGAGGAAGAGCAGAACAACGACTCGGCCGGTGGTGTGTCGGAGGATGACGGAAGTGAGGATGAGGAGAGTGATGAAGGCAGGCGGGGACGGTGCATGTTTATGAAATGTGAAACGAAGAGCCGTTTCACCGACTACTCCCTGACCTCCTCCGTCATGCGGCGTAATGAGCAGCTCACCCTCCTCGACGACCGCTTTGAAAAGGTATACCCGAGCGTGTCCAGACAGTCACTAGGGAAATTATGAAGTGTGTGTGTGTGTGTGTGTGTGTGTGTGTGTGTGTGTGTGTGTGTGTGTGTGTGTGTGTGTGTGTGACCGTGATGGCCTGTGTGTGACCGTGATGGCCTGTGTGTGAGAGAGACATTGATGGCCGGTCTGTGTGCTTGCAGTTCTTTGAGCAGTTTGATGATGATGAGATCGGTGCTCTGGACAACGCGGAGCTGGAGGGTTTTATTGACCCAGGCAGCATGCGCTTGGATGAGGTCATCCAGGACTACTTCAAACAGAAGGAGAAAGAGTAAGTGTGTGTGTGTGTGTGTGTGTGTGTGTGTGTGTGTGTGTGTGTGTGCGCTGCACGTGCATGTCCGTTCCTGCCCGTGTCCCTCTAGTTCATTTTTAGACCTCTCAGCATTCCTGTGTGTGTGTGTGTGTGGTCGTCTGCGTTCCGTGTGTGTGCGTTTGGCGTAACATCATAGGTTCCAGAAGCCAAATCAGCTGGGTCCACCTGAGCTGCCCTCGATCAAGGAAGACGAGGATGATGAAGATGAAGAGCACGAGATGGAAACACTGGTTATTGAGGAGCCCCCTGCTGAGAAATGGGATTGTGAGACCATCATCAGTGAGTGATCACCTCAAATCTCACTTCATGCCATGCAATCCCGAGTTCCATCTAATCTACATTTAACACTGGTTGCTGCAGAGGTCAAATACATCCCTCCAGCATGATGGATTTAATATTTGAAAACACCAGATTACTGAAGATGCGTTTTATCCAGCTGTGAACAAGACCATGTTGTTTTCTCCTGCAGGCACTTACTCAAACCTCTACAATCATCCAAAGTTGATTAATGAGCCACCCAAGGTGAGTGAAGTCTAAAGTCGGCATTAACCAATCAGCTTGCATGTGAGACAGTGGCTCAGAAACATGCAGATTGGACAGCGCAGTATTTGATAAATGCTTTCCGAGCTTTGATTGGTTGACCCATGCGTTGTCCGTGCGTGTGCAGCATCCCAAGCAGATCCGCGTGTCCGGTAAGACTGGGATCCCCCTGGACGTGCTGCCCAAGAACGGGCCGACGGCACGGCAGGTGGAGCGCATGGAGCGCATCAACGATTCTGACCTGCCCCGCGCCTCCACCCAGCCACGGTCCCGGCACGAGAGCACGGAGCAGCGCAAACTCAGGAAGCAGGCCGTTAAAGACGAGAGGAAGGTACTACACCCGTTTGTGTGTGTAGAGGGGAGATTTGCATGTGTGTGGGGGGGTTGGTGGTGATGGAAGCAGTAGCCGGTGTAGCTAAGGGCTCCATGGTAGGTGCGTTAGAACTCTGTCCATTTTTCCAGGGCGTGTCTGGACCAGTTTCTAGGCCTTTCGCGCGTTGCCATTGTGTTGGAACATGAGCCAACTGTGTTTTGCCGTTCTGCCTGGACTTGTGTGTGATCTGATTCAAGACGTTGGCAGGTGGAAGACCATGTCAGCAAAACTGCGTGCCAAAAACATCACAGCAGACAAACTGGCAAAATACACGGTCACATCCAGAGTCCCTCAGCAAAGTTCAACACTAGGGGTGTGATGTCTACACATTTGATCTTTGATTCTGACGACAAGATGAATCCTACATTAGGGAAGCCCCGAAATGAAAATTTTAGGCCGAAACCAAACAAAAACAAACATTTGGCCGAATGCCGGATTCTGAATACTAAACATAGTTTTTCACTTGTTTTGTTAATTTTGCCAACTTTACACTATTGCATAAATTAAATAGGCTAAATGTATTTTTGTCTTTGTTTCCAAAGAAAAAATTACTGCATGAACTGCAATAATAATGTATTGAACTATATACAGTAGCAAAGGTCAAAGTCAAAGGTTTGCATATTATTTTTGACATAAAAAATGAGAAGAAAAAAAAAGATGCCAAACCAATGAAAGAAAACGTTTGGGATCCCTCACGATGCACCACGACATGCACAATACATGACAGTAACAAATATATATATATATTTTTGTTACTGTCGTGTATTGTGCATGTCGTGGTGCATCGTGAGGGATCCCAGTTTTCTGATGTTGGCTTCTATCCCATTTGCTCTCAGGAGAGACGAGCGGAGAAGAAGATGAATAAGGTGGCGTTTAAGCAGGAGAAGCAGGAGCAGGAGAAGCAGATGGCTGGTCTGAGGGCAAACGTTCAGGGCCTGAAGCTCTCCTAGAGCCCTGCACCTCCCTCCACGCCCGTCCTGCCGGCCCCAGACGCCCCGGCTCGGCGGGCCGAGAGACTCCACACACTCCTCCACTCGCGGGAGCTGACGGGACGTGCCGGAGACTCTTCTCACACTCTGGCTTTTTAACGTGGTTGCTGCTGGATTGACTTCATATGCAAGACCTTCACTGATGACACGTATGGTTATGTCGGATTTAAGATAAACAATTGTTGGTGAATTAAATATTTAACCTGCATCTTGTCAGGGCATCTGATTTTCTTTACTGTACACTTTTGCTTCTGGGACTGGAGTCATGAAATCGAGAAATGTTAAATAGTCAATATTGTGCCATTATCAAGATGGATATAGCAGCTGGAGTGGAAGCAGATGATTGCATGTAGATGTGCTTCTGAAGTTCTAGAAGGTGAATCAAGTTTATGTGCAAAACATGTTAAAATCACAATATTTCCTTGAAGTTCTAAACAGTGCAGTACAGATCAGCTCTTTAACTTGAGTCGTAGCTACAATGCTGGTATAGTATCGGCTGACACCAATAAACCTGTGTAATTAATGCAATATGCATTGAAATGTTGTTTATAATGATTTATCTGTTTCTCTCTAAACACCTTGTGAAGTTCCAGTTTTAAATTCCTTTGCAGCTTTCATTTCCTAGAATCCTCATTTATATATAGCTACTGTTTTGAACACGAACAGGTTTCACCTCTTGGAACTACGCATCTTGCCAAGATTGTGGAGAGAGACGTGACAATGGCTCTAAGACTCCACCCACGTTTAAGATCTCCACCCACTTTAAGGACTCCACCCACATTTGATTCAGCACACACAAGGGCAATCTGCAGAGCTGCATAAAAGGCCTCTGTTGACCTCGTGAAGAGACTCTTGTTTGCGCTACACCTCACGTCATCACCACGACTGTCTCTCCTGTTCCCACCCTTCACTGTGACCATGTGGCCGCATGTATTTAGAGTGTTTTTTGGTTCCTTGTTTAACTTCCTTTTTCTCTGTTGGTTTAGTAAAAGTAGGCGTCTTTTCTTCTGATGGGTGGGTCAGAAGGGTTTATGTTGCTTTTATAAAGGTACAAGTCTTTGTTCCTGTGATTTAGTTCATTTTGTTAATTAAACAAGGTTTACTTACCCAGTGAGCGCTGACATTTTGGCTGCTAAGCGGTTGACGTCTCCTTTGCTAAGCTGAGTGTGTGATATTGCGGCTTGCATGTCCTGGTGCTGGTGCTTTTCAGACCTCTGTCTGAAATGTGGTTTCTATTCAAACCTCATACTTCACTACAGTTTTGACTGCCTCTGTATCCTTTACTAGAGTATACTGGAGTTACTTTTCAGAAAATTTTAATATAAAGCATATTGAGCAGCACAAAGTTTAATTGAAATTCAGTAAAATTCCATTTCTTTATTAAAACCTTCATGTATTTCAAACGAATAAGGATAACAATTCGTTCATCTGCTGGTCATATTATGGGCTTGCGCTCAGGAAGCCTGTTCAACTCAGGCTGATCAACATCGGTTGATTTTGCAATGTGGCTTCATTTGAGAGGCGGGATCAACCGAAGGACGCCAGGCACTCTCCTGCACCTGTGAGCTGGTGTGGAACAGGAGTCTTGTACAGGACCTGTTTGAAAACACCAAGGTCTGAGAAGACCAACAGAAATATGACCACAGATGGAAAGATAGGTGCTTGTTCAGACCAATGCTACCAGTCCAGCATCAGAAACGGCATTCCTCTCAAATCTAAAAAGTTTTTTTTTGTCTATTGTCATTGGCTGGCGAGCCCCTTCTTTTTCCTTATTGGTTGCGATTTGGCCACTCAGGGTTTCACAACGTGTCTCGCGGGCCGTAGCTGTCTACGAAATCTCCAGGGCTCATTTCAATTCTGTGCGGGCAGTCATAATCCGATGCAAAGCTGCTGGTAGTTTCTATGCCATATTTTTCTATCGGATCCCAGCTGCCCGAATCCTTCCCTGTATTGTTCTCACTAATAAGAGAGCTGTAGTTATCCAAGTGCTGCGTGCTGTTGGCTAACGTCTCCAGCAGGACGGTGCTGTCTGGCAAGTCACTCTTCAGAGATGTTGCAATGTCGGGTTCCACCACGGGGTTTTCCACCACGGGGTCGGTTTCCATCTTCAGGATTGTGTTCAGGTGTTTGAATTTTAGCTTGTTCTCCTGGCAAACCAGAAAAGCGAGCAACAAACTAGTCAAACAACTTGCACATGCACGCGCGTGTGTGTGTATATATGCACATGTGCACACAGTTTAGTAGTGTGTGTACACATGTGTAAATGGCTATCAAATAGCTGAATGGAATAGTTAAGCTAAATATTTAGTTGAATGTGATTTAGTGATTGGTAGATTATCTCAACTGAATTAATTTGGCTAAATAGGTAATTGAATGAAACCAAAACATACCAGAATCTTTGGGAACTTCGTCAGATTTTTCTTCTTGATTGCCTTTTGCAGACATAATTTAAGAAGCAATACAGCACTGATCACTGCCACAGAGACCATCACTGGGATGAGGTAAACTTTGACTGAAGGACCTGTGGAGGATCAACAGGAGAGCCAGTGGATCACCTCCGTCAGTCTTATGTGGGAGTTCTGATGAGTGACACCTTGCAGGTGGCAGTCTGACTTGATTACAGTTGTGAGCTTGATTGCAAATATGATCCAATTACAAATTTTCAGTACTTGAGTATGAGGGTTTCACGTTCAGTTGTAGTAGCATTCAGTACTAATTCAGTACGGTATAGATGAGTCAGGAGCCAGAACTGGGGTGGGTTTCCCGAAACGTTCGTAGCACTAAGTACTTCGTAACCTCGTATGTAACGTACGAGGTTAAGAATTACTTAGCGCTACGAAAGTTGATCTTTCAGATCTTTCAAAGTTTTTTTGCGTAAGGACAGAAGTCTATCATTATTTGATCTGTCTCCCTAATGGAGAATCTCAAAGCAAGCTTAGTCAGCCTCTACAGTATCTACGCAGGAGAGCTAACCAGTCAAACCTGCCCCTCAACAAAAACCTACCCAGTCAGAAATCAAAATGGTCAAACTTCTATTCCACATACCATGCTTGGAAAGATTACACAAGTCTTTTGTTGTTAAGCAACAAAAGTGACGATCACTATTTTTTGACAGTGTTGTGCCAGTAGGATCCCATAAGTCCTCCCCTGTCCTTAGGTTAGGGACATTGTTAGGGTGGATAATATTAGAGCAGGTACCACCTCAACTGTGCAGTGTAGAGTCTAAAGCCAGACTCCTCATCATAGTCATCATCATCTTGAGTGAAGGCAGAGCACCTGTGATTGTGGTTTAACCTGTGATTAACCAGTTGGTGTCTAATCTGAGAAGTCATGAACCTGATAGTAATTGCATAACTGTAGAAATTAGAGCTCCTAGCATCCAGGACCATCAAGTTATATTGAACTTAAAAAACATAATTATTAGAATTATAGATGCTCATAGCATGAACCATCAGTGTAACTCTGTCAAGTTTAACACAAAATCGGAATTGATCAGAAATTAACATAAGCGTATATGACCTACAAGATGCGTGTATGAATTCCTGCAGTACACAATCGTTAGCATCTTAAAGACTGTCCAGGTGTGGCTGCATTGACTTACTTGGTCTCAGTCTGCCTCTGTAACAGAGGGGCTCTGTTTTCCGTAAGGGGGTTTGATTAATTTCTCCGGAGAGTGTGACACAATACTCCTCTTGCTCTTCGCCAAACATCACGCTGCACTCACACATGTCCGACTCGGGAATGCAAGTAAACGTTACGTCGGACTGAAACGACAAGACATGAGCGCTGAGTGGGAACACCGATAAGCTCACCTGTGTGGAGGCTCCCCCAGCCTCTTAGCATCGAGCTGAGATTGATGGAATCAACTTTGTTTACTGTACAGTGATGGCCAAAAGTTTTGAGAGACACAAATATTATATTTTCACATGATCTGCTGCCCTCTGGTTTTTATGTGTTTGTCAGATGTTTGTCACATACAGAAATATAATTGCAATCATATTATGAGTAACAAAAGCAGCAGTTAATGCAGTAAGTCAATATTTGCAGTGTTGACCCTTCTTCAGGACCTCTGCAATTCTCCGTGACATGCTCAATCAACTTCTGGACCAAATCCTGACTGATAGCAGTCCATTCTTGCACAATCAATGCTTGAATTTTGTCAGAATGTGTAGGTTTTTGTCTGTCCACCCGTCTCTTGATGATTGACTACAAGTTCTCAATGGGATTAAGATCTGGGGAGTTTCCAGGCCATGGACCCAAAATCTTTGTTTTGTTTCCTTAGCCATTTAGTG
The DNA here is from genome assembly GCF_052324685.1 of Brachyhypopomus gauderio. NCBI lineage: Eukaryota > Metazoa > Chordata > Actinopteri > Gymnotiformes > Hypopomidae > Brachyhypopomus > Brachyhypopomus gauderio. Next base: position 947,742 of record NW_027506907.1, read on the forward strand.
ATCACCTTTGCTTTATGGCAAGGTGCTCCATCATGCTGGAAAAGGCATTGTTGATCACCAAACTGCTCTTGGATGGTTGGGAGAAGTTGCTCTCGGAGGACATTCTGGTACCATTCTTTATTCATGGCTTTATTCATGGCTATTTTAGGCAAGACTGTGAGAGAGCCGATTCCTTTGGCTGAGAAGCAACCCCACACATGAATGGTTTCAGGATGCTTTACAGTTGGCATGAGACAAGACTGGTGGTAGCACTCACCTCGTCTTCTCCGAACAAGCTGTTTTCCAGATGTCCCAAACAATCGGAAAGGGGATTCATCAGAGAAAATGACTTTACCCCAGTCCTTAGCAGTCCACTCCCTGTACCTTTTGCAGAATATCAGTCTGTCCCTGATGTTTTTTTCTGGAGAGAAGTGGCTTCTTTGCTGCCCTCCTTGAGACCAGGCCTTGCTCCAAGAGTCTCCGCCTCACAGTGCGTGCAGATGCTCTCACACCTGCCTGCTGCTATTCCTGAGCAAGCTCTGCACTGCTGGTAGCCCGATCCTGCAGCTGAAACACTTTTAAGAGACAGTCCTGGCACTTGCTGGTCTTTCTTGGGTGCCCTGGAGTTTTTTTGGCAACAATGGAACCTCTCTCCTTGAAGTTCTTGATGATGCGATAGATTGTTGACTGAGGTGCAATCTTTCTAGCTGCGATACTCTTCCCTGTTAGGCCATTTTTATGTAGTGCAATGAAGACTACACGTGTTTCTTTAGAGATAACCATGGTTAACAGAAGAGAAACAATGATGCCAAGCACCAGCCTCCTTTTAAAGCCTCCTTCTTACGTAATCATGACAGATTGATCTCCAGCCCTGTCCTCATCAACACCCACACCTGTGTTAATGGAGCAATCACTGAAACAATGTTAGCTGGTCCTTTTAAGGCAGGGCTGCAATGAAGTTGAAATGTGTTTTGGGGGATAAAGTTCATTTTCTAGGCAAATATTGACTTTGCAATTAATTGCTGTTAAGCTGATCACTCTTTATAACATTCTGGAGTATATGCAAATTGCCATTATAAAAACTGAAGCAGTAGACTTTGTAAAAATTAATATGTATCATTCTCAAAACTTTTGGCCATGACTGTATACTTTGTTTAGTTTTCTATTCTGTCTATTGATTTGCATATCAAACATGGTTAATTTGACAATTTTTAATGAAGAAATTACATATAAATACACAAGTAAAGTGTAAATGGCAATATTCAGAATATGTAGAATTGTTTGAAAGACGTGAACATACCCCATTTCCTCCTTCTCGGCTGCTGGTGACTTGGTATATTAGCTTTTTTTTGCTAGTTGTAAGGTTGCGTAATGCAGGTGTGTGTCCATACAGATGCAATGGGCTGATGAACCTAACGATCAGCTGGTTGTCTCCAGGAGACAGATGGATGGCAGGAAACTCAAGGTAGCCTGGGAACACAAGGTGGGGAACACAATGTGTGGCTGGGGTTAGTAAAAAAAAAAAAAAGAAATCAATTGCAGGCTCATCCGCTTCAGGACTAATAAAGGATTAGAAGATGAAACTCACAAATGATGTCTGCAGTCGCCAGATGATTGTAGGAGAAGATCGGTGACGGGGTTGCCTCTGACTCCCCGGTACCGTCCCTGGCCTTCACCCTCACAACGTAGCGGTTGAACGCAGCATCCTGCAGCTCAGCAGATACGTTGATATGACGACGTCCCGTGATTCGTGTTGTCCTGTTCCTGGAAAAGCCATTCAGGACGGAACCAAGTGTCACATTCAGCAGTTCTTCACATTCAGCATGTATGGTTAACTTGGGCAATATGTTCATACACAAAGCCAGAATTCTTAAATATTTTTTTTCCTATATGAAGTCAACTGGTCAGGTCATCACTAACCCAGTGCTTAACCATAGTTTAAGACTACATTATGTAAATTATGTATTATACATGATCTTTTGAATGCTATAAAAGGAAGCCTGCTCAAGAATGAACACTAACCATTTAAATGCTGTTTTTCGTTGAACACTTTAACCAGTGCTACAGCACACTATGTAGTACAAATGATGTCAGTACATGACACAAACTGAACATACTAGGAAAGGTTTGTGGTGTTTTCTCTTCATTCCTCTTAAGACTATACACTTTTGTATATGTGTATACATACATGTCCAATGAATGGAATCCCAAAGAAGCATGACATACTATTTTGCAAGACTGGATCTTTACGCTAGCAGATGAACTAGTGGCCATGTTGCTTGAATCAGGCAATTAGAGAATCCACAAATGACTTTAAAGAACTAGGTTTCCAGAACAGATTAAACCAGGTTTTAGACTAATTATCTTGAAGGGAAACTCTAAGCTAAAACCTTCCTGTGATTTCAGTACCTCGGAGGTTTCTGTATGACTGGTAACTCAGTGAGTCATTAGCTAGCACCAGCTAGCTAACACGACAGTCCTAGCGTGAGCGTGGTTAGGCGTGGGCCGCACTTACCCATGGTCTGGCACAAGCTCTAACAGGAAGTGGGCTTCCATGCTGAGACCTGAGGCCTCCCAGTCCAGTACAACACCATAGCTGTCACACGTTACGGACACGTTGTAAGGAGCCGGCAGCACAGGGGAAAGACCTGAAAGATACAGAAGGACTGTTAGTTTGAGCTGATGTTATTGCTCTCATTAATAATTGTTTGTAAAGTTCACATATATAGTTTACATATATCTGAAGATTTCCCAGGTTTAAGGCTGTAATTTGAGGCATGGCTTATGAGAAAAGATTTTTCAGTTTGTACAGCTGTTAAACCTACACTAAAATAGAGAGAGTGACAGTATGTTTTAAGTCAGGAATGCCATTCAAACAGGTTTGTTTGGTTCTCTGCATTGTTGATGCAGTGAATAAATCATGGTATTCACTACACTTGGTGAGAACAACACATGTTTACTCTACACTTGGTGAGAACAACACATGTTTACTCTACACTTGGTGAGAACAACACATGTATCCACTACACTTGGTCACTACAACATATATGTATACACTACACTTGGTCACTACAACATATATGTATACACTACACTTGGTGACTACAGCACATATGTATACATTATAGTTGCAGACTACAACATATAGAAACACTGATGCTCAACCACACATGTGCTGCACACCAAATACATCCATAATTCAAATTCATGTTACATATTTATTTCAGTCTTCATGGCGGTTTTATAAAATCAACAATCCACACCCAAGACTGTAGACTTTATCTTCCGGCTACGTATGCCTGTCATAAATGTTTTTGTGTCTAATGACTCATAATCGTGTATTTCCAGTCTCAGATGCCATCAGGAATGTGGGGTTGGCAGTAGCATTCGGAAGATTTGTTTCTGGCTTGCTGTAAATTGAAACGGTGAACCTAATCCTTGCTAAGCCTAAAGTCTACCCCTAATCCTAATGTGACTGTAACTACAACTGTAATCATGTATGTAAGCAAAATCAGATGAGCCAATTAACAAAAAAGATGAATGGATAAATGAATACAGATTATAGGCCTACATAAATGACAAGTTTTCAAGTTGGAAATTGTACAAAGGTTTTCTGTACCCCAGTACTGTAGAAACAAACCCACCAGCCCATTAGTTTGTCTGCTTGTTAGGACCCTGCTTGGCCAATTAAAAACCCCACGTCACAATTAAGAAACAGGGCACCACTGAAATTATTTTTAAAACTAAATGGGAAACAATTATTGGCCTACTGCACATCTGTTTTAAACCAAATGTTCATATGTCTGACACTGTTGAAATCAGATATGCTTGAACATAAATTCTTGACCATAATCACATAGGCTTGACAAACACCCATAAAAGAGTCAGTGAACTTCGTTCTTTCAGCCCCAGTGTTGGTGTCCTTTCAGTGACCGTGAGAGTGCACGAGAACTTGATTTCTTAAAGGGGACATGAGCCTGAGCCGCAGCTAAACTGAAGGCAGCACTTGCTCTCTGCAAGTTCTTGCTCCACAACAGTTTTCAAAGTTACACCCATGTACTCGGACATAAGCGAGGCCTCCTGGTGTTACTTGGGGTACTTTTGAAAAACAGACCATAGTCCATACGTTCTACACAGAGACCGTAGGCCCTGCACAGAGATGGAGCCGTCTGTGCAGCCCAACACCTAGCATCCCCCCCCCCCCCCCCCACACACACACAATGGTACTCATGACCATTATGAACATTATGACCACTATGACTATTAAAAAGTGAGAATAATTTGGTGCTGCTAGGTTGTTTTAGTACATTTAACCACGTTAAGCATTTTAAAAACGTCCCTGATATATTGGTAACGTCTCCGGTGCTTAAAAGCACATAATTTAGAAACTCCATATTTTAACATCGTTACCTTTGCTTATTATTAACTATGTAAAAAATAGAAAGTTGGGTCATATTTATGGCACATTACACAGCAGATTAACAATCAGGGTAGCAGGTATTTTTGGGAAACGGGGCATTTTTTTCTTTATGACACAAAGTCAAATTCAGATGTGCTGTTGAAACTTGCATGAAACGCGCTGTGTCGTCTCGCGACGCCAGGCGTGCCTACGTAATAATGATAATAGGATTTAACAGCGTCATAAACGTTAATTTTTAAAAACCAGTTTCATTAATGTTTAGCCTTTCAGATAGGCAGCTTAAAAATAGACAGTTTCGCGGCGCGCAGTGAAAGCGTGTATGATGATGTGTGAAATATCGGATAGCCCATGGAGCTCAGGAGAAACACTGTGGCCTGTGGTTCATAATGTGGCATAAATCAAAGCCACGAACTCGTGAAGTCCATCTGACAGTCACTGCTGTTCAGGTCGGGCGTCGTTAGACCTGTTTTAGAGGACTGTGCCCTCTTAAATGTAATTTAGCCCTTCCTAAAATAAGATAAAAGACATTGATAGTTTGAAACGTCAATATTTTTAATTCATTCTGACGTAGGTGTCATCGTGTCTCCAAATTTAAAATATACCGAGATCCCCATTCACAAATCTCTACTGACGCCTCTGACGTTCACTACAGCTCGGATCTGATAAAATCTTAACCAGTTTGTGTCGCGCTATGCGTGAGACAGGAAGAACAAACGTAATCTAAATGTCCATCACAATTGTCCGAAATAAAATTGACAGAGGAACCCTGATGATTGATGAACAAATGTTAAAGTTACTTTAAAAGCAAACTAAAAACAACTTCTGCATTAAACAATAGGCCTACAGGATTTAGGACAAATGTTAATGGATGGCTTAACCGTCCTATTCATATAAATTTTGTGATGCCCCGGTTAAGGTCATGGGTCTTCCTTTAACACGGACCACGAAGTGCGTGTCGTGTCAGAGTCCTACATTTCAAATACAAGAAATGATAATTATATATATGATTAACTGTTCATGTTGTATATGAAATACATATTTGTGTTTTATATATATATATATATATATATATATATATATATATATATATATATATATATATATATATATATATATATATTACACACACACACAATTACTACTGCATTGCATACATATTTATATATTCTATGACACACATAAACTCAGTATGCTACTTACCTGCTTCAACGCTACTCACAACCAGGACCAGTGCACTAAATACAGTGAAGACACTGTGGACCTTAGCCCACATTGTATCGCTGATAAAAGCACTCACATAGTTTAGTCTACATTTAAGTAAAGTAAACGTGTTGAAACGTTATCTTAAAATATATTCACACATGTATATATGTGTGTGTGAAGTCATTTAAAGCAATTGTTGATACTGTGTGAATCCGCGCAGTAGATTCAGAAGACGCAGCACGCTCGCTCTCACAAGTCTCGTTTCTTGGAGACTCCTTCGACGTGACGTGAGTTGTGTCTTTCCCAACTTCCTTTTGTCCTGCGTAATACTGTAGTTTCGTGTGGTGATTATGTTAATATAGGTTACTTAGCAGTTGTCATGTTGACAATTTAGCCACTCGTATCTAAATTGTTTAACATAGGCGAATTTACATGTTAAAAATACCATAAAAAGGCTAAACTTATTTAACTGATTAAACAACAGGTAAAGATAACAGGTACAGAGACACGCGCTCACCTGACCATATGGGTCATGTTTCACTACGAGTTTTAAGTCCAACAGCACCTCCTACTGTTCTCGACATGTACTGCAGCAAAAGCCTCAGTTTTCAAAGCTGGTTTGTTAAGGGTTTATACATCACATGAGGTGCGTTAAGAATCTATATATGAATATTGTATATATTGAAAGCCAGGTTTTCATACACTTGACCACTCTGTTTAATCACTGAGCTGGCCATGATGTTGGGTAACACACTCCATCTGTGCAGTGGTCAAGATCTCCCGCTGCCATCTGTCTCTTTTTTCCAGTAATCAGAGCTCACATTTCGAGTGCCGAGTGGGGTGAGTGTCTTCAGCGTTCGCCACACATGCTGCCAGGAGTGAGATGGCGGTAAGGCCATTAGGAGCATGCACAAGGTTGATGTACTCGTCCCTGCAGTGAGGGGAGGGTGAACCCCAGCGTGATGACTCCCAATGGTGGTCCCTAGAGGAGAAGGCAGTGACATACATCTCTCTCTCTCTCTCTCTCTCTCTCTTTCTTATGGGTCGGTCATTGGTGGCTTTAATATGACAAAGTTCAGTGTGGAATTTAACCAGAAGAACTTTAGACATACATGTGAAGGAGACATCTCTCTCTTGAACACACACAAGGAGCCCAGATGTGTTCCTGCATCATCCCTCAAATGTGTGCTTTGTGTTCTAATATTTTGACCTGAATACCATTCCTTCACCATTCCATGAATCACAGATAACAACGCTCCCACCTCCTTTATTACCTATTAAATATATACAAACAGCATAACATCCCTGACCCTAAGTGTGATCCCGCCCCCCAATCCTCAGTTCTGGCTGGTTTTCAAGCCATTGGTTGACTGCATGCCTAGGTAAAGTACGCCTGCACATGGGATAATGTCAAATCGCACATGCCACATCCCAGCTGTCTCTGATGTGAGACAGTGCCGCTGTCTCTGATGTGAGACAGTACCGCTGTCTCTGATGTGAGACAGTACCGCTGTCTCTGATGTGAGACAGTACCACTGTCTCTGATGTGAAACAGTACCGCTGTCTCTGATGTGAGACAGTACCGCTGTCTCTGATGTGAGACAGTGCCACTGTCTCTGATGTGAGACAGTACCGCTGTCTCTGATGTGAGACAGTGCCACTGTCTCTGATGTGAAACAGTACCACTGTCTCTGATGTGAGACAGTACCGCTGTCTCTGATGTGAGACAGTACCGCTGTCTCTGATGTGAGACAGTACCGCTGTCTCTGATGTGAGAGGAATGACTGTGGAAAAGCAGCTACTGGTGAGTTTGATGTGGAGCTCTTGCGAATGGCTTTGTTTGAGTGTGGTCATGTTTGAGTGTGGTCATGTTTGAGTGTGGTCTTGTTTGAGTGTGGTCATGTTTGAGTTTGGTCTTGTTTGAGTGTGGTCTTTTGTGTGTGCAGTCTTTTGTGAGTGTGGCCTTGTTTGAGTGCGGTCTTGTGTGAGTGTGGTTTTGTTTGAGTGGTGCACTTTTGTGCCTTTTTGCAAACTAAAAACATGCTACGAGAATTCATCCATTTAACTTTCTGGAGTAAATTCAGTGAATTGTAGATTTAGTTCATACTTATGATACTAAGTTCATACCAATCTAGTGTTATGTGGATTCAGTTTATACCTGTAAATACAGCTGCTTTCATTTGCTGCGCACTATGATAAATCCCAAATATCACATGACAATGTTCTATTGTTCAACTGTGAAAATGTGAGGTTTATTTTTTTGTTATTTATGTACTTATTAGCACTGAAGTGATGTGGTATTAAAATGACTTTGGGAAGTGTTCCTGACATACGTTGGCCTCTGTATTCTTATTACTTGATCAAAAGGAAGATTAGCTACACTCAATGCGTATCGAAACAGACGGGATGACGCACGAGTTGTGGGAGCTATCCATGGTACCTAACCAATTTACAGTTCTGTTTCATCTGTTGTGCCGAATTCAGCACCCCGCCGTGAAATGCATCCCTTTATCGTGAACGCGCACAGTACGGTCTGCTTTCGAAAACGGATACAATCCGCTTCGATATCGCTAAAAATAGCGAGAGATAAATATCTTACTTTTCAGTTAACGTTGATGGAAATCGCTGATTTACAGAAAAGAGCTCAATGTTGTTTTATACTATGATTACACGGGAAAATGTAGTTTTGCATAATGTACAAAAACGATGGTTTCAGCGATGTGATTACCAAAAGGTAGTGACTTTAAAATGATTTTACAAAATGTTGGCATATTAAAGAATTTACTAAGTGATGTTTTGACTGATTGATAGCATCAACAACAGCTGCAGTTAAGGCATGGATAGTTATGTCCTGTGTTTGATACATACTGTGTTGTATGCAGTGTTGCGAATAACGCCGTTAAAAATAACGGCGTTAGGTAACGTCGTCATTTTGTCAGTAACGGGATAATATAATTAGTTACTTTTCCTGTCGTTACAACGCCGTTGACGTTACTGGTCATTAAAAGCGGTGCTTTTAATGAGCGGTGCTTTTAATTAGTATATTGATATACTAATGCGAGCGGACCGCTGCCCAGGCTAGTGAGGAGTAACAGTTCTCGGTGTAACACCTGTTTAACTTAACAAGTCAGTAAGCGTTTGGCTAAGGCAGCGTTATGATAGCCAATCAGAGCCAGTGTTTTTACACGCGCGCCGAAGCACGCGAGTGACACGACACAAACGGAGAAGAGGCCGAAATGGCGTCAGGTGCAAGCCGAAGAAAACTAGAACTTTCAAGGCGATATAAACATTATTTAATTTTTATTATTATTATTTTATTATTATTATTATTTAATATTTTATTTTAATTTATTAAATACTTGAAGTTCCCGAATGTCTACCAGACTGGGTATTTGATTTATTTAATTAAGAATAGAGGTTTTAGTGCTAAGTTTACTTCTGTTGTAAACAAACCAGTTGTCTCAGGTTGAGAGAATTTAATTTAATTTCATAGATGTAAATGCACTTTATATAGTGTAACTGTTTACTTTTGCTTTTTTTTCCAAAGATTTTGGGATTTTAAAGGATTTTATCCTGCACTGGTCTGTGGATGTGCAATAAATATCAAAAGTTAAACAATTTTCTGATCTACTCATTTCAACTGACTGTGAAAACTGCTTAAAAAAAACTTAATTAATTGGCATATAACCTTTTTTTAACTGTAACGCAAATAGTTACTTTCCCTGGTAACGAGTTACTTTTATTATAGAGTAATTCAGTTACTAACTCAGTTACTTTTTTGAACAAGTAGTGAGTAACTATAACTAATTACTTTTTTAAAGTAACGTTCCCACACTGTAAAAAATTTCAAGTCTCACCAACTAAAAAAATCTTAGTGACCCGTTGCACCTAATTTTTTTAGTTGGTCTAATTTAAGCTCTGCAAATTGCAAATTTTAAGTTCTGCTGACAACTACAGAATTCAGTCTAATTAAAGAAAACAAAAATGTTATATATTAACCAAATACACCTAGTGAGTCCAACAAAATGTTTTATGTTGTTCCAGCTACAATTGTTTAGTTCAGGTAATTATTTATTAGTATCCAAGTTGCCTGAACTATACATTTTATGCTTTATGAAGTAAATTCAAAATATACAGAATATAATTAAGTAATTGTGCATTTTATTTGCATGTCAAAAAGTAAACCAAAATGTCAAAAATATTACCAAACAGGCATATGAGAGCTGCTTTATAAATGTAATAAAAATTGAAACGTCGTCAAGTCAGGAGGACAAGAATGAGCCATGACACCAACGTTAGCTCAATGCTATTTTATTAGCAATACGCTAACGGCAAAAACACACTAGTTCTAAGGGAAGGGGGGACACTAACACGCACACATCCAGGGAAACGGGAGAACTGACCACGGAGCTGTATGTGGTTGGGAAAAGTGTCTAAAAAAGTACTTAATTAGAAATCGATTGGGTTTCAGCAAATGCTTAATTACTATGCAGTTCTAGCTAGCTAAGTAGCTAACGTTAGTCCGCATGCTAACAGTTTGCCGACGTGAGGTAGTTCAATTCCAAACGGACAGTTAACGCGTAACGGTTAACCGTTAATCGGTAGCTTGTCCTTGCCAACCACAACAGTATTAACACTAACATTACTAAACTCATAGCAAAGTGAAACACTGAAAAACAACTTGTTGGCTTAGCTCTAGTACGTTTGGAAAATATGTTGAAATACGACCTAGTTCAAATTCAAACTCAACAAACACCACCAAGTTAGTTGTGTTAGCTTAGTAAAGATCCACATTAACTTCACTCAGTGAACGTTTGAAGTCCTCTAGATAAATGGTGAAACGCTGGGTCTTCATTTTAGTTTTGGTGCAGAAGGCGCCAAGAAAATCTTCTCTCGAGCATGCGCATTAGTTTCACCACTACCACTATTGCTCGCCCAACACAGTTTTTTACTTTGGACTTGACATGTTGACTGAGAACCATAATGCTCATTCACTGAACACAAAATATTAAGTTGAATGGTAAAAATGCAGCAACTGATGGCACAACTCGTTTTTTGTTTTTGGAGTAACTATTTTTATGTTTCATGCTTTGCCCACATAAATTTTTATATTCACAGAACATAAGCAAACAGATTTTTTACAGTGCAACACTGGTTGTATGTGAGTGCTGTGCTTGTTTCAGTCTGTTAGACAAACCATGTACTGATGAGGCCTGACAGCAGTGCATGCTGCTATATTTAAGGAAGGCTACCTGCCAAGAAATGGTTCTCGCCCCTAACTTAGGCTACACTGGTCATACGTTCATGAAATTCATAGAATCAACATGAATTGGATTCAAATATGTAATTCTAAAGTGAATTTGATCTACTATCAACAGAGACTGAGTTACAAGGGGGTGCCCCTAATTTAGGCTACTCTGGTCCTATGTTCATGAAACTCATGGAATCAACATGAAATGGTCTCAACTATATAATTCTGAAGTGAATTTGACCTACCATCAACAGAGACTGAGGTACAAGGGGGTGCCCTTTACAGCAGGCCATCTTCCATAAAAGGCACCCCCCCCATTTTAGCTACACTGGTCCTACGTTCATGAAACTCATGGAATCAACATGAAATGGTCTCAACTATGTAACTCCAAAGTGAATCTGATCTACCATCAACAGAGTCTGAGTTACAAGGGGGTGCTCTTTACGGTAGGCCACCTGCCATAAAAGGCACCCCCCCAATTTTAGCTACATTGGTCCTACATTCATGAAACTCATGGAATCAACATGAATTGGTCTCAAATATGTAATTCTGAAGTTAATTTGATCTACCATCAACAGAGACTGAGGTACAAGGGGGTGCCCTTTACGGCAGGCTACCTTCCGAGAAACGCACTCCCCAATTTAGGCTACACTGGTCCTACACTCATGAAACTCTTGTAATCAACATGAATTGGTCTCAACTATATAATTCTGAAGTGAATCTGACCTACCATCAACAGAAACTAAGTTACAAGGGGGCGCCCTTTACGTCAGACCACCTGCCATAAAAGGCACCCCTGCCCCCATTTTTGGCTACACTGGTCCTACATTCATGAAACTTATGGAATCAACATGAATTGGATTCAAATATGTAATTCTAAAGTGAATTTGATTTACTATCAACAGAGACTGAGTTATAATGGGGTGCCCTTTATTACTGAAATGATTTATAATCACTAATAATTTATAATCATTAATAATCACTAAAATGATTATTCAGTATTTTCTAACTGACATGCATATACATTTTATATTAAAGTTATGGTGTTATGGCAAAGTTATGGCATCTGTAAAGCTGGTTGGTTGTGTCTATATGGCTACAATGATTTTGAGCTAGAATGAACAACATTCAAACAAAAAGTGAGAGCTATAAGGGGGTGCTTTTTACAACAGGCCACCTGCCGAGAAAGGCTTCCCCCCCTCTAATTTAGGCTACACTGGTCCTACGTTCATGAAACTCATGGAATCAACATGAAATGGTCTCAACTATGTAATTCTGAAGTGAATCTGACCTACCATCAACAGAGACTGAGTTACAAGGGGGTGCCCTTTACGGCAGGCCACCTGCCAAGAAATGCACCCCCCCCTTAATTTAGGCTACTCTGGTCCTATGTTCATAAAACTCATGGAATCAACATGAAATGGTCTCAACTATGTAATTCTGAAGTGAATCTGACCTTCCATCAACAGAGACTGAGTTACAAGGGGGTGCCCTTTATGGAAGGCCATCTGCCATAAAAAGCACCCCCCCCATTTTAGCTACACTGATCCTACATTCATGAAACTTATGGAATCAACATGAATTGGTCTCAGATATGTAATTCTGAAGTGAATTTGACCTACTATCAACAGATACAGAGTTACAAGGGGGTGCCCTTTATGGCAGGCTACCTGCCGAGAAACGCACCCCCCACCCCCCAATTTAGGCTACTCTGGTCCTATGTTCATGAAACTCATGGAATCAACATGAAATGGTCTCAACTATGTAACTCTAAAGTGAATCTGACCTAGCATCAACAGAGACTGAGTTACAAGGGGGTGCCCTTTACGGCAGGCGACCTGCCAAGAAACGCACCCCCCCCCCCCCCCCAATTTAGGCTACTCTGGTCCTATGTTCATGAAACTCATGGAATCAACATGAAATGGTCTCAACTATGTAATTCTGAAGTGAATCTGACCTACCATCAACAGAGACTGAGTTACAAGGGGGCGCCCTTTACGGCAGGCCATCTGCCATAAAAGGCACCCCCCCCCCATTTAAGCTACACTGATCCTACATTCATGAAACTTATGGAATCAACATGAATTGGTCTCAGATATGTAATTCTGAAGTGAATTTGACCTACCATCAACAGATACAGAGTTACAAGGGGGTGCCCTTTATGGCAGGCTACCTGCCGAGAAACGCACCCCCCCACCCCCCAATTTAGGCTACACTGGTCCTATATTCATGAAACTCATGGAATCAACATGAATTGGATTCAAATATGTAATTCTAAAGTGAATTTGATTTACTATCAACAGAGACTGAGTTATAAGGGGGTGCCCTTTACGGAAGGCTACCTGCCAAGCAGGGCCGGCCCTTCCATTAGGCGATATAGGCAAATGCTAGGCGCGCCGGCTGTCCAGGGGGGCGCTCGCGTGCATGCGTTTTTTTTTTTTTTTTTTAAACAAATGAACAATTAATAAATGTGAAAACAAGCAAAGTCCACATACTCATAATTTCATTGTTTAATAATATTAGACAAATTAATAATTCTTATAATAACAACAAACGACACCTATCACCCGCGCGCCAACCCGCCCTCCCCTGCGCGCTCTGCGCACCTCGTTACTGTTTCTCTGTACACCACAGAGTGAGTGACATCTCCCTGTAAAGACGTCAAAAAGGCAGAAGTCCTCTGGTGCCCAGTGTAGAAAAATGAGAAAAGTGGAGGAAGAAAGGTGGCAAAAAACAGGTAATATAATGGTAATATGTGGTGAATTAACACTAAACCATTGGCGAACCGTCAGGGACTTCAACGCCTTCTCTGAAGGTTAATTGATCTTAAAAAGGATGCTTTAACTATTATATGTAATATATGTTAATAACGCTTCACCAATAATTTGTATTTTTCCTATAAATCGGCTTTCAAATCCACTTTTCGTACTTGTGCTTGAAAAAAACCTCAGCGGTGAAATAAAAAATCAACCAATCAGAATATTTCACACCGTTGTTTCTAGGTAAAAGAGAGAAAGGCCCTTTTACATTGAGAGCTTTTATTATAGATTGGCAGTTTTATCAACCAATCATATTATCGAATTAGAATTGTGGGGGCGTGCTCCAATGGTCTCTCATTTTTATTTGAAACAAATCCAAAATGTTGCCAATCTGTAGCTATTGTGTTTTTCTTTGAAACCAGCTCGCTTGACTCACAACTAACACTCAATCGTCATTGTGGCTTTTTCCCCTCTGTATGACCTTAGTGAAAACCGCCACTGTCATCATACTGCCCAATCCTAGTAGGTGCTATGATTAGCTTAGCTTAAAATAAATATATACTAATATTGCGGATGCACTTTTGAAATAATAATGTTGCAGTAGGCAAATTGCCCTGATTTGCACTGGTGGTAGTTGTTTTTAATTTATTTTTTTAAATTTATTATTAATATTTAAAAGTTGTTCTCTGCACTATGTTATGTAAAATAGTTTTAAAATATTTTTTGTGCAACACCTTTATATTTATTGCTTGTTATATGGTAATATTTAAGTCATTTGCTTTTTATTTGTTTCTTTAATAGTGACACAATCAACCCGATGATTGATGATACAGGGGGCGCCAACCAAAATCTCGCCTAGGGCACCACATTGGTCAGGGCCGGCTCTGCTGCCAAGAAATGGTTCTCGCCCCTAATTTAGGTTACACTGGTCCTACGTTCATGAAATTCATAGAATCAACATGAATTGGATTCAAATATGTAATTCTAAAGTGAATTTGATCTACTATCAACAGAGACTGAGTTACAAGGGGGTGCCCCTAATTTAGGCTACTCTGGTCCAATGTTCATGAAACTCATGGAATCAACATGAAATGGTCTCAACTATATAATTCTGAAGTGAATCTGACCTACCATCAACAGAGACTGAGTTACAAGGGGGTGCCCTTTACGGAAGGCCATCTGCCATAAAAGGCACCCCCCCCCCCCCATTTTAGCTACACTGGTCCTACGTTCATGAAACTCATGGAATCAACATGAAATGGTCTCAATTATGTAACTCCAAAGTGAATCTGACCTACCATCAACAGAGACTGAGTTACAAGGGGGTGCCCGTTATGGTAGGCCACCTGCCATAAAAGGCACCCCCCCAATTTTAGCTACATTGGTCCTACATTCATGAAACTCATGGAATCAACATGAATTGGTCTCAAATATGTAATTCTGAAGTGAATTTGACCTACTATCAACAGAGACTGAGTTACAAGGGGGTGCCCTTTACGGCAGGCCACCTGCCATAAAAGGCACCCCTCCCCCCAATTTTGGCTACACTGGTACTACATTCATGAAACTTATGGAATCAACATGAATTGGTCTCACATATGTAATTCTAAAGTGAATTTGATCTACTATCAACAGAGACCGAGTTACAAGGGGGTGCTTTTTAGGGCTGGTAGCCTTCAGTAAAGGGCACCCTCTCCCCAATTTAGGCTACACTGGTCCTACGTTCATGAAACTCATGGAATCAACATGAATTGGTCTCAGATATGTAATTCTAAAGTGAATTTGACCTACCATCAACAGAGACTGAGTTACAAGGGGGTGCCCTTTACGGCAGGCCACCTGCCAAGAAACGCACCCCCCCCCAATTTAGGCTACTCTGGTCCTACATTCATGAAACTCATGGAATCAACATGAAATGGTCTTAACTATGTAATTCTGAAGTGAATCTGACCTACCATCAACAGAGAATGAGTTACAAGGGGGTGCCCTTTACGACAGGGCATCTGCCATAAAAGGCACCCCCCCCCCCCAATTTAGGCTACTCTGGTCCTATGTTCATGAAACTCGTGGAATCAACATGAAATGGTCTCAACGATGTAATTCTGAAGTGAATCTGACCTACCATCAACAGAGACTGAGTTACAAGGGGGTGCCCTTTACGACAGGCCATCTGCCATAAAAGGCACCCCCCCCCCCCCATTTTAGCTACACTGATCCTACATTCATGAAACTTATGGAATCAACATGAATTGGTCTCAGATATGTAATTCTGAAGTGAATTTGACCTACCATCAACAGATACAGAGTTACAAGGGGGTGCCCTTTACGGCAGGCTACCTGCCGAGAAACGCACCCCCCACCTCCCAATTTAGGCTACACTGGTCCTATATTCATAAAACTCATGGAATCAACATGAATTGGATTCAAATATGTAATTCTAAAGTGAATTTGATCTACTATCAACAGAGACTGAGTTACAAGGGGGTGCCCCTAATTTAGGCTACTCTGGTCCTATGTTCATGAAACTCATGGAATCAACATGAAATGGTCTCAACTATATAATTCTGAAGTGAATTTGACCTACCATCAACAGAGACTGAGGTACAAGGGGGTGCCCTTTACAGCAGGCCATCTTCCATAAAAGGCACCCCCCCCCCCCCCATTTTAGCTACACTGGTCCTACGTTCATGAAACTCATGGAATCAACATGAAATTGTCTCAACTATGTAACTCCAAAGTGAATCTGACCTACCATCAACAGAGTCTGAGTTACAAGGGGGTGCTCTTTACGGTAGGCCACCTGCCATAAAAGGCACCCCCCCAATTTTAGCTACATTGGTCCTACATTCATGAAACTCATGGAATCAACATGAATTGGTCTCAAATATGTAATTCTGAAGTTAATTTGATCTACCATCAACAGAGACTGAGGTACAAGGGGGTGCCCTTTACGGCAGGCTACCTTCCGAGAAACGCACTCCCCAATTTAGGCTACACTGGTCCTACACTCATGAAACTCTTGTAATCAACATGAATTGGTCTCAACTATATAATTCTGAAGTGAATCTGACCTACCATCAACAGAAACTAAGTTACAAGGGGGCGCCCTTTACGTCAGACCACCTGCCATAAAAGGCACCCCTCCCCCCATTTTTGGCTACACTGATCCTACATTCATGAAACTTATGGAATCAACATGAATTGGATTCAAATATGTAATTCTAAAGTGAATTTGATTTACTATCAACAGAGACTGAGTTATAATGGGGTGCCCTTTATTACTGAAATGATTTATAATCACTAATAATTTATAATCATTAATAATCACTAAAATGATTATTCAGTATTTTCTAACTGGCATGCATATACATTTTATATTAAAGTTATGGTGTTATGGCAAAGTTATGGCATCTGTAAAGCTGGTTGGTTGTGTCTATATGGCTACAATGATTTTGAGCTAGAATGAACAACATTCAAACAAAAAGTGAGAGCTATAAGGGGGTGCTTTTTACAACAGGCCACCTGCCGAGAAAGGCTTCCCCCCCTCTAATTTAGGCTACACTGGTCCTACGTTCATGAAACTCATGGAATCAACATGAAATGGTCTCAACTATGTAATTCTGAAGTGAATCTGACCTACCATCAACAGAGACTGAGTTACAAGGGGGTGCCCTTTACGGCAGGCCACCTGCCAAGAAATGCACCCCCCCCTTAATTTAGGCTACTCTGGTCCTATGTTCATAAAACTCATGGAATCAACATGAAATGGTCTCAACTATGTAATTCTGAAGTGAATCTGACCTTCCATCAACAGAGACTGAGTTACTAGGGGGTGCCCTTTATGGAAGGCCATCTGCCATAAAAAGCACCCCCCCCCCATTTTAGCTATACTGATCCTACATTCATGAAACTTATGGAATCAACATGAATTGGTCTCAGATATGTAATTCTGAAGTGAATTTGACCTACCATCAACAGATACAGAGTTACAAGGGGGTGCCCTTTATGGCAGGCTACCTGCCAAGAAACGCACCCCCCCACCCCCCAATTTAGGCTACTCTGGTCCTATGTTCATGAAACTCATGGAATCAACATGAAATGGTCTCAACTATGTAACTCTAAAGTGAATCTGACCTACCATCAACAGAGACTGAGTTACAAGGGGGTGCCCTTTACGGCAGGTGACCTGCCAAGAAACGCACCCCCCCCCAATTTAGGCTACTCTGGTCCTATGTTCATGAAACTCATGGAATCAACATCAAATGGTCTCAACTATGTAATTCTGAAGTGAATCTGACCTACCATCAACAGAGTGTAAGGCAGGTGGTGCGCACGGGCACACACTGCTTGGTGTTAGACTAAAGGGACCCAAAAGCCGAACCATAAACAAACAAAAACAAAGAACTGAAACCTCCGCCAAAAGGAGTGCGGGAAAAGAGAAAAAGAAAAACCCTACAGTTAAATATAATGAAGGGTAAAACACAGTGAACTGAGAAATAACGCGGAGGGAACTCGACGCGCAGTAAATACTAAAAGAAAGGAAAACCAAATCAGAATGACAACAGAAAGACGCGGAAAAGCTCAACGCGAATACGAGAGAGAGAGAGAAGGCAAGGGAAACAAACTGCCAGGGAAGGGCTGACCATAAAGCCAAACGTGGCAAAAAACAAAACCTTTCCTAACTAAAACAAAAAACTGGATAGGAAGAATATAGCGGGGGGAAAACTTGAGAATGGTCCAAAGGACGCAGGAGAGCGAAGAGAAAACACTGCAGAGCAGGACGAGAGAGAGTAACGTAAGGAAAACCACGATACCGGCTGACCGCTTGAAAAGACCAAACAACTCAGCAAAGACGAGTCGCAGCCGGCTTCCTTAAGAAGGATGAAATCCGGCTGCGGCTCATCTTTGCTGATTGCGTGTTGTGGAATGCGCACGCCTTCTGGTATGCATGGCATGCGTAGAGGAGGGACCTGCCCTGACGGGGGACCGTGAGCGCCCTCTGGTGGTCACGGGCGGGGCAGCGCTGGGGCCTGCCCTGACAGAGCCCCCCCCCCTAGGCCCGCGACCCCGCGGGCCAAGAGCGACGGCCCGGTCGCGACGGAAGTCCCGGATCAAGGCAGGGCACAGGATGCGCGAAGCTGGAACCCAGCTGCGTTCCTCCGGCCCGTAGCCCTCCCAGTCCACCAGGAATTGCTCCCGACCCCGAACCCTACGCACGTCAAGGAGGCGCCTGACGTTGTAAACCGGACCGCCCCCAACGATTCGCGGAGCCGGGGGCGACGGAGCCCGAGGCAGAGTGCACAGAACCGGCCGCAGCTTGGACACGTGGAAAACAGGATGGACACGAAGGGACGAAGGAAGCTCCAGGCGATAAGCAACGGGGTTGACCCGCCGAACCACCTTGAAGGGCCCCAAGTACCGTGGGGCCAGCTTCCGAGTACCCCCTCCTACCGGCAGATCCCTGGCGGACAACCAGACCCGCTGACCAGGGCGGAACGAGGGAGCAGGGAGTCTGTGTTTATCGGCCTGGCGACGTTGGGCGTTGGAAGCGGACAACAGGGCCCGACGGGCACCCTTCCAGGCCATCCGGCACCGCCTGACAAGGGCCCGAGCCCCAGGAACCGCGACCTCGTCCTCCTGTTCGGCAAACATAGGGGGAGGGAACCCGTTGAGACATTCGAACGGGGACATCCCCAGGGACGAGTGCCACAGAGTGTTGTGGGCGTACTCTGCCCACACAAGACGGTCTGCCCAGGTAGACGGGTTAGCGGAGGCCAGACAACGTAGGGTCTGCTCCAGGTCCTGGTTGACCCTCTCGGTCTGGCCGTTGGACTGGGGATGAAATCCCGAGGAGAGGCTAGCCTTGGCCCCCAGCAGCCCGAGGAAGGCTGCCCAGAAACGGCTGGTGAACTGGGGCCCTCGGTCGGAGACCACGTCGACCGGGAACCCATGAGCCCTAACCACGTGCCTCAAGAACAATAGCGCTGTCTCTTGGGCAGAAGGCAGCTTGGGCAACGCCACAAACTTAGCCGCCTTGGAAAACCGGTCTACCATGACCAGGATGGCCGTGTTGCCTCGTGAGGCCGGTAAACCGGTTACGAAGTCCATGGAGACGTGAGACCATGGTCGCGAAGGCACCGGAAGAGGGTGCAGGAGACCTAAGGGCTTGGACCTGGAGGCCTTGCTGCTGGTACATACAGCGCATGCGGCCACAAAGCCCTCAATGTCCTTACCCATGCTGGGCCACCAGAACCTCCTGCGAATGAGTTCGGCAGTCCGCCGAGACCCAGGATGAGCAGCAAACAACGACACATGACCCCATTGCATGACCCCGTTCCTTTGGCTTGAAGGAACGTACAACCGCCCAGGCGGTCCACCCCCAGGGTCAGGCTCAGCCACAAGAGCCCGTTTAATGGCGGCCTCGATATCCCACTGAATGGGAGCCAAGATCTTAGTGGCTGGCAACACCGCGTCAGGGGCAGCCGAACCGGCCTGCGGCTCCCACTGGCGGGACAGAGCATCGGGCTTGACGTTCTTGGAACCAGGGCGGTAGGACAGGACGAAATCGAACCTGCTAAAAAACAGGGCCCACCTAGCCTGTCTGGGGTTCAAACGTTTAGCCTGTTGGAGGTAGGCCAGGTTTTTATGGTCCGTCCATACCAGGAACGGATGTTTGGCCCCCTCCAACCAATGCCGCCATTCCTCTAGGGCGGTCTTAACCGCCAGCAACTCCTTGTCCCCAACATCGTAGTTGCGCTCGGCGGGTGTCAAACGGTGAGAGTAAAAGGCACAGGGACGGAGTTTAGGGGGCGTCCCTGTCCTCTGGGACAACACCGCTCCGACCCCTTCGTCCGAGGCGTCGACCTCCACGGTGAAGGGGAGCTCAGGGTCGGGCGTGGCAAGAATCGGGGCAACCACGAAACGTGCTCTAAGGGCGTCGAAGGCCACCTGGGCCTCAGGGGTCCATGCAAATGGCCCCGGGGATTTTCTGGTCAGGGCGGTGAGAGGAGCGGCTACTTTGCTGTAGTCCTTAATGAAACGGCGGTAGAAATTGGCGAACCCCAGAAACCGCTGCACTTGGCGAAGCGTTGTGGGAGCAGGCCACTGAGCTACGGCCTTAGTTTTAGCGGGGTCCATAGCCAGCCTGTTTTGTGAGATGATGAAACCCAGAAAGGGCACCTCAGTGGCGTGGAAGACTGACTTCTCTAGTTTGACATAGAGGTGGTTCTCCAGCAAAAGCTGGAGAACCCGACGGACGTGCTTGACGTGCTCTTGCTGTGAGCGACTATATATCAATATGTCGTCAAGATAGACGTACACATATCGGTCCAGGGCTTCTCGCAGAACGTCGTTGATGAGCCTTTGGAAGACAGCGGGGGCGTTCATGAGCCCAAACGGCATGACTAGGTACTCGTAATGACCAGACGGGGTGATGAAAGCAGTCTTCCACTCGTCCCCCTCCCTAACCCGAACCAGGTTGTACGCGCTCCGGAGGTCCAGTTTGGTAAAGACCCCGGCCTGCTGAAGGGACTCAAAGGCAGTGGCCATGAGAGGCAGCGGGTGGCGATCTTTCACGGTGATTTTATTAAGGCCCCTGTAGTCGATACACGGCCTTAACCCCCCGTCCTTCTTGCCCACAAAGAAAAACCCTGCCCCAGCCGGGGACGTGGATGGCCGAATGAGACCGGCCGCCAAGGCTTCCTGGATGTACAGGTCCATGGCTTTACGTTCGGGCCTAGCGAGAGAGAACAGCCTACCCCGGGGAGGACTGGTACCAGGTAGCAGGTCGATGGCTATGTCATAGGACCTGTGAGGTGGAAGGACGCTGGCCTGTTTCTTGCTAAACACCCGTTTAAGGTCGTGGTAGACAGAGGGAACCCGACTGAGGTCAACGGATTCAGGGCGCCCATCGGGACAACCGGTTTTGTGGGCAAGGAGACAGGACTGTTTACACGTAGAACCCCACTGACTAACCGTCAGGTTAAGCCAGTCTATCTCGGGGTTGTGACGCTGGAGCCACGGAAGACCAAGGATAAGCGGTGTTTTGGGGGCACTGATGACATACAGGGTAAGGTGCTCAGCGTGTTCTCCTACTGACAGTTTGACGGGAATGGTTTGGTTGGCGACCTCCCCCGAGGATAGCGACCTGCCGTCTACGGCAGCAACAGATAGAGGCGTGTGAAGGGCGAGCAACGGCACCCCAAGGTCCTTGGCCAACGTGGCATCTATAAAGTTACCTGCTGCCCCTGAGTCAATGAAGGCCAGCTGTCGATGTTCGGTAGAGCCCCGCCATGACAGGGTTGTGTGAAGGCTCAGACCAGTGTATTGAGGAGAACCCGAGAGGCCCGCCGGTGGTCTCTCGTCTACCGGCGGGCCCTGGCTTTTCCCTGTAAGTCAGGACAGGTGGCGATTTTATGACCCGGGCTACCGCAGTAAATACACCGGCCCTCTGACAGACGCGTTTGCCTCTCCTGCGGGGTTAACCGGGTCTGCCCTATCTGCATAGGCTGCTCCTTATTGTCCTCGCCAGCTTCACTGCTTGAAACCGGGGGATTAAACCTAGGTGCGTGCGTGGCGGTGTTGCTGTGGGAGCGGTGCCGATGCGTGCGTTCCCGCAACCTGTTTTCCAGCCGAACCACGAGACCAATGCATGCGTCGAGGTCGCCGGGGGGCTCGCGGACAGCCAACTCGTCTTTAAGGTTGTCATTAAGCCCCTCCTGAAAAACCGCCAGCAGGGCT
Source organism: Brachyhypopomus gauderio (assembly GCF_052324685.1). Taxonomy (NCBI): domain Eukaryota; kingdom Metazoa; phylum Chordata; class Actinopteri; order Gymnotiformes; family Hypopomidae; genus Brachyhypopomus; species Brachyhypopomus gauderio. The sequence continues at coordinate 970,093 of NW_027506907.1, forward strand.
GCGGATTCCCACTGGCTCTCAGCTGCTAGTGTTCTGAACTCCAGGGAATACTCAGAGACTGATCGCTTCCCCTGGCGCAGACGCAACAACCGACTACCCACTACTCCCCCCGAGGCAGGATGGTGGAACGCCTGCCGCATGGCCTCGGAAAAGCGGTCGTATGAAGCACACAGCTCTGGCTGGTTTTCCCAAACCGGGGTTGCCCACGCCAATGCCTTCCCAGAAAGCAGTGTCACTACGTAGGCCACCTTGGCCTTTTCGGTGGGGAACCGAGACGGCTGCTGCTCAAACACAAGGGAGCACTGAAGCAAAAACCCCCTGCATTCCTCCGGATCCCCTGAGTAATGTCTAGGCGCCGGCAGAGCGGGCTCTGTGCGTGTCACGACAGCGGGGGGTTCGGGTGCAAGGGGTACGTTAACGCTGGCAGGCTGTGGTGTGGCTTGAATGGCAGCCTGCAGCGTTACGGTCAAGTTCTGTAGCTGACCTAAGATCCGCTGCAGCGTCTGCTCGTGACTGCCCAGCAGTTGTCCTTGCTGGGCTACAGCAGTTCTCAGATCAGCTACAGCCTGTGGTAAGGCTGGGTCCATGTTTATGGCTGAGTTGTTCTGTAAGGCAGGTGGTGCGCACGGGCACACACTGCTTGGTGTTAGACTAAAGGGACCCAAAAGCCGAACCATAAACAAACAAAAACAAAGAACTGAAACCTCCGCCAAAAGGAGTGCGGGAAAAGAGAAAAAGAAAAACCCTACAGTTAAATATAATGAAGGGTAAAACACAGTGAACTGAGAAATAACGCGGAGGGAACTCGACGCGCAGTAAATACTAAAAGAAAGGAAAACCAAATCAGAATGACAACAGAAAGACGCGGAAAAGCTCAACGCGAATACGAGAGAGAGAGAGAAGGCAAGGGAAACAAACTGCCAGGGAAGGGCTGACCATAAAGCCAAACGTGGCAAAAAACAAAACCTTTCCTAACTGAAACAAAAAACTGGATAGGAAGAATATAGCGGGGGGAAAACTTGAGAATGGTCCAAAGGACGCAGGAGAGCGAAGAGAAAACACTGCAGAGCAGGACGAGAGAGAGTAACGTAAGGAAAACCACGATACCGGCTGACCGCTTGAAAAGACCAAACAACTCAGCAAAGACGAGTCGCAGCCGGCTTCCTTAAGAAGGATGAAATCCGGCTGCGGCTCATCTTTGCTGATTGCGTGTTGTGGAATGCGCACGCCTTCTGGTATGCATGGCATGCGTAGAGGAGGGACCTGCCCTGACGGGGGACCGTGAGCGCCCTCTGGTGGTCACGGGCGGGGCAGCGCTGGGGCCTGCCCTGACACAGAGACTGAGTTACAAGGGGGCGCCCTTTACGGAAGGCCATCTGCCATAAAAGGCACCACCCCAATTTTAGCTACATTGGTCCTACATTCATGAAACTCATGGAATCAACATGAATTGGTCTCAAATATGTAATTCTGAAGTTAATTTGATCTACCATCAACAGAGACTGAGGTACAAGGGGGTGCCCTTTACGGCAGGCTACCTTCCGAGAAACGCACTCCCCAATTTAGGCTACACTGGTCCTACATTCATGAAACTCTTGTAATCAACATGAATTGGTCTCAACTATATAATTCTGAAGTGAATCTGACCTACCATCAACAGAAACTAAGTTACAAGGGGGCGCCCTTTACGTCAGACCACCTGCCATAAAAGGCACCCCTCCCCCCATTTTTGGCTACACTGGTCCTACATTCATGAAACTTATGGAATCAACATGAATTGGATTCAAATATGTAATTCTAAAGTGAATTTGATTTACTATCAACACAGACTGAGTTATAATGGGGTGCCCTTTATGGAAGGCTACCTGCCAAGAAACGGTTCTCGCCCCTAACTTAGGCTACACTGGTCATACGTTCATGAAATTCATAGAATCAACATGAATTGGATTCAAATATGTAATTCTAAAGTGAATTTGACCTACCATCAACAGAGACTGAGTTACAAGGGGGTGCCCCTAATTTAGGCTACTCTGGTCCTATGTTCATGAAACTCATGGAATCAACATGAATTGGTCTCAACTATATAATTCTAAAGTGAATTTGACCTACCATCAACAGAGACTGAGGTACAAGGGGGTGCCCTTTACGGCAGGCTACCTTCCGAGAAACGCACCCCCCCCCCCCCCCCTATTTAGGCTACACTGGTCCTACGTTCATGAAACTCATCGAATCAACATGAAATGGTCTCAACTATGTAACTCTTAAGGTAATTTGATCTACCATCAACAGAGTCTGAGTTACATGGGGGTGCTTTTTACGGCAGTTTCACCTGTGATAAAAGGGGGGAACTGAAGGGGGGAAATATTCACAAAAATTGCTTTAGATTCACATATTTTGCAGTCAATTCCATCCATTACTATATTTCTTAGTTTTGAAATAACTTTTTTTTTTAGTTTGAGTTCGATTTGCTTGTTTTTTTTTTGTTAAAAGAATAGAATACATTTACTGCACATTTATATAAATAATAGAAATAATTGGTAATATTATTTTTATTTTACAGTTAAATAAATAACTGCAGAACCTAAAGCAAGAAGTTTGCAAAAAAAAAAACAAAAAACAGCAAAAGTGCAAGGTTAGGCCAAGTATTTACAACAATAATTACAACAATAATAACAGCAACAACAACAACAGTAATTACAAAGCAATCATTTTAAATCACAAACAATAAACAGCAGCAATAATAATACATAATAACCAGCAACTAATGCATATTATTTGCAAGCTGGACACGTATAATCTTTATCAACTGGTGGCTTCTGGACGCAGTCATAATGGTACCATCTCTCACAGTTGTCACAGCATATCTGGAAAAAAAGAAAAGGTCTAACTGAAAGGTGCCCATCTAGAATGTAGAAATTACTATCATGCTTTTCATTTTTAGTCCAAAGATTTGATGCAGTGCTTTACTGATAAGTTAAATGGAGCTTTTCTAAAGTACAAAGATGTTACAAAATAAATGATTGAAAATGACATGCAAATGAGTGCAGTAAAGAGTTAGCATACTAAACTGCCTTAAAAGTCAGTTTATAGGACTTGAGCTGAGTAGAGTTTAGGGAGAGGTTTGTTCCATCACTAGGTGGTGTGGAAACTGAGGCAGCATGACCTAGACATACGAGCATGCGTAAACAGAGACATGTCAAGGGCCCAGATGTGGAAGCCTGGATGCAAAGCAGTGAAAGGATGAGCCTTTTGAAAATGAAAATGTGAGAATTATACCTTGCTTACTTGAACAGGAAGCCAGCATGCCGTTTTCAACAAGAATCACATGTTGACAAACAATATGAGCTGTAGTATTTTGAATGCTTTCTAGAAGCCAGTAAAATGTGAGTTACAGTAGTCAAGTCTGAGGACGACTAGAGCTTACTGATGTTGCTCGTATTGATCAAACTCATGAGGAGCTCCAGCAATGACACTTGAGGTGAGGTTGTGTGAGGTTGTGGGTGAGCCATTCCAGGCTACATGACCAGATAAACCCTGAAGATAGAATGAGAACCAAGCATCACGTGAAAGTGATGAAATTCACAAGTAGTAGTTCACAGTATCAAAAACAGTAGACCAATCTAGTAGGATGTGAACAGAAGACAACCTCTTCCTGGCTTTGTGGGGAGGTTTTGTTATTGACAAGACAGCAATATCTGGTGAATACCCTGGTCTGTACCACAGATGGTTGGCTTGTGTTTACTTGTGTTGTCCTGGTTCGATGTTCCGAAACACAAACATCAAGTGTGACAAACATGCAAAAAAACACGAAATGAGGAAGGGGGCAAACACTTTTTCACACCACTGTACCTCTCCTCCCTCCTCTGTACATGTCCAAACCATCTCAATCTTGAACTCTAACTTTATCTCCAAAACTACATGTGCTGATCCTCTAATAAACTAATTTCTGATCTTATCCTTCCTCGTTACTCCAAATGAGAATCTCAACATCTTCATCTCAGACACCTCCATCTCCCTCAGCTGTCTCTTTGTCAGTGCCACTGTCTCCAGTCCATACAACATAGCAGGCCTCACTACTGTCCTATAGATCTTTCCTTTCATTATAGCCGACACCCTTCTATCACAGATCACCCCAGACACTTTATGCTATCCACACCACCCTGTCTGCACTCAGTGCTGTCACACTGTTCTCATACATATCCTGCACTACCCTCACATACTTTTCTGCTACTCCTGACTTCCTCATACAATACCACAGCTCCTGTCTTGGTACTCTATCATAAGCTTTCTCCAAGTCAACAAACACAAAATGTAACTCCTTATGTCCTTCCCTATACTTCTCCATTAACACAAAGCAAACATAGCATCTGTGGTGCACTTAGCTGGCATGAAACCAGTGATGGCTTAGTTACCTTGAAAAAGTAATCCGATTACTGATTACTGATTACTCCTTTTAAAAGTAACTTAGTTACATTACTGATTACTTGATTTTAAAAGTAACTACGTTAGATTACAAGTTACTTTAGTAGCTACATTCAGCAGCAAAATGAATTTTTCCAATACTCACTTTATTGGAAGTGCATTTTTAACAGTAACAATGTATTGAAGCAGGTTCGGTAACCGAGGCAGAAACTACTTAATCCAAAAATCCCAAGGAGGGAAATTTTATTGATAACGCAACCCTGGCGCACAGGCTCCGCCCCCCCAGTGCCACTTAAAAGGGCTAAGACTCCTTGAGTAGCCAAGTGTCTGTCCGTTAGGGAATTCACCGTGAGGAGTAGTAGTCTCTATAGTATCTCCTGACTAGGGTTGCAGCGGTAATCAGTTTCACGGTATATCACGGTATTAAAATGCTCGGTTATCATACCGTGTGCGTTTGCTTATTACCGGTAAAAGGCAAGCTAGCGGAGAAAGTGACCCGCGCATATGCAACTCCACTCCGGTTCAGCTACTCAGCACACAGCTGTGAGAATGGCAGAAAGTACATCAGACTTAACAAATTTTTTAACAAAAAAAAGCTAAACTAAAGTCAGCGGCAAAAATTATGTAATCGCGGTGGCTCCGCCCGTGCGCGAGGGTCTCACGCGCTGTCAATTAGCGAGGTCGTGCACCTCTCGAATTTTGTAACTTCGCGCACGCCGCGCCTCAGCGCAATAAACAAAGTCATGTTTGCAGGGTTCATACACCTTTATAAGGTGGATTAACGTTTCACGGGGGCAGGAGGTAGCAGGAGTGACGCAAGTGCAATAATCAGGGGGGTTTAATAGGAAAGTAACAAACACAAATATAACACAGAGGGCAGAGGGACAATACTAAACAATAGGGAGAGGACACCAACTAAACAGGTAAGCTAACCAACAGGGAAACATGAATGTATAGACCATAACAACCTGAGAACTATGTAAGCATACGGAGGGGAAGAACATATGATACAGGGATAACACAACCGTAAACTTAAACTAAGCAAACAATGAGACACGGAAGTACAAAAGATTACAGAAGACTAGGGGTATGCACAAGGAAAACATACGCGCTGAACATGGGAAACAAAACAAACGAAGGGTAAGAACGAAGCAGAGAGGGAGAACAAGAACTATAACATAACCAGACTATGAAGCAGGGCAAAAGGAAAAACGAGGGACTTATACACAAGGACAATAGCATGAACGGACCAAAGGCAAAACAGAGGAACAGCGAGGGACTCACGTACAGGGAATGACCAACAAGGGAATGAAACACTCGGGGTTCTTTATACACAGAGACAAGACGGTGAAACGAGACTCAGGTGTGTGGGCACTAATGAGGGGGGCGTGACAGACAGAGGGAGGAACGAATGGGAGCGGGGAGCTAGGCGGGACCAGGGAGGAGGGAGGGGCTGGACGTGACAGTGGAATTAAAGCACTTGTACGTCACTTTAAAGGTCCGTTTCAATATTTCCCAGCACCTTAAACTTAATAAAGTTTTCATCACATTATTTAATGGTTGTTTATTTTCAAAACGCCCAATCTTAACGTCTTCACGTTCTCTCATGTTTCGTCCTGGAATTACAAGAGGCTCGTATTTGTTAACGTAATACAAAAAAACTGTGCGGAGTCGCGCGCTACGGTCACTAGTGAAAAGAATAAACCTAGCTTTTTATGGTCCTTGCTTTCACTGGATGTGAAAGACGCCATTAATTTACATGCGTTCATTTTCAAATTCTAACGTGCCTGTTTTTCATATGTTAAAACCAGACTCAGTGTGAAAGCCTTAAAATAGAAATCTCTATTGTGAGGGTCATGTCAGAAATAAATCCTCTCTTTCTGCAGTATCTGGTTATATTGTAACTTGGCAGTACAACGGACGTTTACAACAGTTGTTGATCAGACACTGACCCAGGCTGAGTTTATCAGATATTAAATAATTTAAACTTAAATAATTGTACTGAAATCCATGATTTAGGTTTCTCTAATTTTGCAGTATTTATATAAACATGTTTACAGCTTATTTTTTTAAAGGAGACATTTTGTATACAATAGTTGCAGGTTTCTACAATAAATAGTTAATTGAACAAAAAAACTTGTTGTAATTTCTTTAAGGGTCAGTGTATTTTTTAATAATATACAAACTAACTGTGATACCGTGATAACCGTGATACCGCGGTATTTTCTGAGACGGTTATCATACCGTGAAAATCTCATACCGTTGCAACCCTACTCCTGACATTACGTTTGTGTAGCTGCGCGGTATTATTTGTAAATTTATTTGTAAACGTAATACAAGCGAAATGTTCAGTCAGACAGCTATTTGTTGTGAAACGAAAATACCAGTACAACTTACCTAACCCAAGCATTTTAAAGTAGGCTATGTTAGCCAAAATTCCAGCACTTTTCAAACGTGGAACACAAAGCAACATTAAAATTGGTCAGGTAAATGTTCCTTCCCCTGTTTTTGAGGGGTGTTTCTTTATACTACCACATATCGTTACGGACAACACTGCAAAAAATGACTTGTAAAACGTGCTCACGCTCTCACAGGGTCGAGCGCTACGGTCAGAAAGTAGAACTGAGCCAAGAAGAAAGCAAAAATATATATTTTTACTAGGGAAAATAAAAATAGTAATGCACAGTTACTTGGATAAGTAACTTTAATCTGATTACTGGACTGGAAATAGTAGCGCATTATATTACTCGTTACCGAAAAAAGTGTTAAGATTAGAGTAACGCGTTACTGACATCACTGCATGAAACCATACTGCTGCTCACAGATCTCTACCTCTCCTCTAAGCCTAGCTTCCACTACTCTTTCCCATATTTTGAGGCTGTGACTGATCAACTTTATTCCAACTTTATTACTACAGCTCTAAACATCACCCTTATTCTTGAAAATCGGCACCATTATGCTTCGTCTCCACTCCTCAGGCATCTTCTGACCTTCCAAGATTCTGTTGAATAACCCAGTCAAAAACTCCACTGCTGTCTCTCCCAAACATTTCCATGCCTCCACTGGAATATCATCCAGTCCAACTGCCTTACCACACTTCATTCTCCGAATTGCAGCCCTTATTTCCTCCTTGCTCACCTGAGGCACTTCCTGATTCACAACCTCTACCTCTTCTAACCTTCTTTCCCTTTCATTCTCTTGATTCATCAGTTCCTCAAAATACTCCTTCCACCTTCCCAAGACACTCTCCTCACCAGACAACACATTTCCATCTTTATCCTTTATCATCCTAACCTGCTGCACATCCTGCCCATCACAGTTTCTCTGTCTGGCCAATCTGTACAGATCCTTTTCCCCTTCCTTAGTGTCCAACTTCTCATACAGCTTGTTATATGCCTTCTCTTTAGCTTCTGCCACTGCTCTCTTTGCCTTACGACACATCTCCTTGTACCTCTGTCTACTTTCTTCATTTCGCTGAAAATCTTTTTAGCCAACCGCTTTCCTCTCAAACTTTCCTGAACTTCCTCATTCCACCACCACGCCGACTCCTTGTCTATCTTCCTCTGTCCTGAGGTCAAGTACCTTCCTAGCCACATCCCTCACTGCATTTGAAGTCTCATCCCAGGTATCCAGAACACCACCACCATTACCCAGTACCTGCCTCACCTCATCCCTGAATTTTACACCACAGTCCTCATCCTTTAACTTCGACCACCTTACATTTATTAACAGTCAAAATTTGGACACAGATGACTGAATGCATGTTTTTTTTAATGTCATTTTAGCTAATGACCTAAAAATCTTTTACCTTGCTTCTAATGTAAATAATTAATGTTAATTATAATAAAAATAATTATTGTCCCCCAAAAAACAATGTATATAATTAAAATAATAATTATATACATTTTAACAATAATGAAAATTAAAAATAATTTTAATTGCCTCCTCAAAAAATTCATTAATTAGTGACCTCATCATACATGAGAATGTGTTCAGGGCATCATAGGTGCTGCCTCATGAAGCTGGTTAAGAACACCAAGATCATCCAGAGAATCACCCCAAACTGTACAAGAATGAGTGGCTCTGAAGAACAATCTACAGCCATCTATTAAACCATCTATCTTGTTTTTACATTGCATAGTTATGAGTTATTTCATTATTTTGATACCTTTAGTTTTTCCCAGATGCATATATATATATATATATATATATATATATATATATATATATATATATATATATATATATATATATATATATATATATTCCCAGATAATATAAAGAGAGAGAGAGAGAGAGAGAGAGATAAAAAATTATAATTATAGTGAAGTACACAAAGTGTTCAGAGAAACAGAACGTTTTCAGACAGAGAAACAGGACATTTCAGACAGAAAAACTGTATGTGTTGGACAGAGGTCCTTCATCAGCTGTGCCAGCAGGGTGCTTCACATTTTTAACATGCTTATTGCATATCAGCAATTGTGTTTGGTCTGTTTGGTTATGCTTTGGCAATACAAATCTTTACATTTGTCTTCCCAAAATATTAGGGACTCCAGCATTAATATGGCTCTGTGGACGCTGTCTAGTTATACACAGCTCTTACACTTTCTGTGTGCAGTGCATCTACTGTTCTGAACAAAATGGGTTAAGAGTCCTGACAGTACTACATCACAGAGGCCACTGGGAGTGTAGTGACCACCAGTCCAAACATCACGGAGGCCACTGGAAGTGTTGTGAATACCAATTACCGGTATAACTTCTTAGAATTTAACCATAATCATACAGACATGAATGCATTTCCAAGACAAAAAGCCTTATTGTTCTCTAGACAATCAGTTTCAGTCCCTGAAACACTTATTCAGGTTTCATTGTTTACAGAGGCCATTGTCTGTATGCATATATTGTTTCAAAGCTTCACAGGCAATATTCAATCCTACAGTGAAGGTGAAGGTATGCTGTCACACAAAGGTACAAGATAAAAGTCACTGTATATCCCGATACCACGCAAGCTGTGTTTGTGGTGAAAGCAGCTTTTCAAAACACCTCCAGACACACGTAATTTCAGCCAGACTAAATTTAGACCTGTCACAGAGCGAACGTCACGGACACGTTTTCAAAAGCCTGGTTTTTTTTTTAACAAGGGGAGTATAATTTTAGTGATGCCAACACAATATCTGTCGAAATTATACTCCCGAATATATATATATATAAGGGTAGTGCCCTTGGAGGGGGCGTCTGTCACGTTGAGGACCCTGGCCCCTCCCTTTTGGGCGTGTGTTTACGTTGTCCACGTGTACTCGTCTGCGTCTGTGGATCTGTGTGGTGGTGGTTGTGTCTTGTAATAATCTGTCTCACCTGTGGCTCGTCTCGTAATCACGTGGGGCTAATGTGGTTTGTCTATTTAATGTGCGCTCGCGCAGTGTCCTGTGCTCGTCGTTGTCTAAAGTCTACACGTTGCTGTGTGAGTGTTTTTGTTATCCGTGTGCTATTGCGCAATCATTGTTGAAATTAAAAGTGACGTCAGTCAAAAAGGAAGGATTCTGTATCTCGTCTTTCGCCGACCCACGAGCGTCACAATATGCTTATATGCTACTTATATGTAAAATATTGAAAAGTAGTAAGAAGTAGTATTGCTTCTTAGGTTTAGTTTTCATATTATAATAAGAAATATTATAATACACACCCTTAATTAAGCTGAAGAGATGTAATGAAAAAGTGGTTTCTCTTAATTTTTAATTGTCATGTACCATGTATGTAGTGATAATTTTGTAGAATGTCACATACAGAAATATTCACTGTGCCTTTATGACATTCCGAGTCGTCACAGTGATTATTTGCTCTTGGATTAAAGGCGGGACTCACAAGCCTATGTGCTTCTGATGAAATATGATAACCTGTTAGACAAGTTTACAAATGATCACACAATAACCCCACTCTAATAAACCCAGAGCCAACATGTCCAGCTTTTGCAAACACTCCTAACATATTCCCTTATGTTAGGACATTTTGGATCAGTTCATGCAGTCACAAAGCAATGATGTCATCTGTCACACACCCTTCTAGCCTTTACAACTTTGCAACTTCTTTGCCTCTTGGATTTGCATCTACAGTGTATTTTCCAGACATTTCCAAAGACAGATGAGATAAACCGACTGCAGCGTGGCAAAGAATTAGCCAATTACTTATGAATGAGTGTCATGATTTTCATGTACGTTATCATCCGAGCATTTCTTCCATTAAAATGCCATCCTCTCATTCATTTGTATTGCAGGGCTTGGTCTCATGAAAGTATGTCATATAAAGACTGTGGTCTCCAGACCTTTTTCATACAGCACTGCCTAAACTGTCGGGGGGACATTTTTTTTTACCCAGGATACTGAAAATAGTATTGAGAAGTTTATTACTGCTTAAATGAGCTGTCGGCCTCTGTCCTAAGCTACTACCATCAGGGCTTTAAGCTGTGCACAGTATATTGAAATGTGTAGGTCTGTCTTAAAATCTGGACTTGGAATGGAATGACATAGCTCAAAGTTAAGAACGAGGCACAGAGAGCTGACTACATTGGCTTGTCGGCTATATTTTGTAGACCATGTTTACGCACTGGTCAAAGTCTGCATTCACCTCACACCACCAGCACTGTCTGTCAACACCAAGCTTGTGTTTGCATTTATTTACATAAAATTCCATATAATGTGAATCAGTTGTATAGTAACAAAGTAGAACTTTTTCACTACTGTACTTAAGTATTAAAATGCTGTAGGCCTATCTGTACTTTACTGGAGTATTATTTTTTCTCCTACTTCCACTTTTACTTCACTACATTTTTTCCATTAGTTGAATACTTTTACTCCGATACATTAATTACGTGCTGTATAGTTAGTTACTCGTAACAATTATAAACATGTTAGCTGGCGCTGTCTCCGGGTCAAAAGATTATGAGCAGCGCTGTCTTATAAGAAAACTGTGCATGCTCCGGTCTGCTGCTGCCTTCACTGAACACTTGAGCTTCGTAATCTAGGTTCACTTGACACGTCGTGACTGCCGCAAGGGTCCGCGCGGCAAAAATGATGCAATCACGGTGGCTCCGCCCATGCACGTTGGCTACGCGCGCGGTCGCGTCGCGAGGTTGTGCACTTCTCGATTTTTGTGTGTGTGAAGTTACAAGGTGGAATTCATGCACTTGTACGGAACTTTGAAGGTCCATTTTCAGTATTTTCCAGCACCTTCAGCTTAATTTACATATTCATACAAACACACATATACTCGAAATTATTCCAAATAATTCGCTTTTTATCTCATTAAAAGAGATGGTATCATGTTTGGTAACAGCAGTATAAGTGCTGCATAATAAGCTTGTTGGCGTTTTAATGTACATATAACCTTTAAGGCACCTTCCACACCTTCAACATCGAGTGATCGTGGCAGTGAGGGTGAGGAAGGAGACCACCCTGGCCCTACCTAGAGACAGTGTTTGCGTTTGCTGGAGTGAAAGTAAATTACTATAGGATGAAGTGCCATCTCTGCCTGCCTAAAGACGGTGAAATATTGACCTTCAAAAATTCACCTTCGAACTTGAAGAAACACATCAATGTAAGTTATTAATATAACGCACAGAAGACACACCAGTTTTAACTGTCAGTAAGCGCTAGTTAGGTTGGATATTGTTGGGGCTTTAAACTTCTATCAACCACTTTAGCCCAGCGTGTTCGTTTGATGGGAAGGAGATAGCAGGAACAACATACCAAAAATATAGCAATACCAAAAAGGCCTTTATTAAAACAGAGATATCTCTGGGGATCTCACACATTCTAACATTTACATCAGAGAGATCCAACAAGTGTTGGTAACATGCAGTTTTTATTTGCTATTTCTCCACCCCTCAAAACCCTCAGATCTTCTTCTATACCTTACATGGTGTTCTTGTTCAAGCAGACATGACTTTGTTGTTCAAGCAGACATGACTTATCCATTTGTTTCATCTTATTAGAATGTCTGTTCAAAGGGATGTTGTAATTTACCATTATCAGTCTAAAACATCTTCAGGCCTCTCGCGGAGGTCCACCACTTCCTGTAGACCAAATCATCTTCCCTTTGTACTATTACACAGCATAACTTGCGAGGGCCTTCTTGAGGTTCACAATTTAAACATAGCTAAAGCAGCAGTTATATTTAATTACTATATTATGTTTACTGGTAAGCAATATAAATATTGTTGCTAATGCTATTGCTAAGCAAAAACCCATTCTCTCAACAATATCTTAGCTAACTAACCTAATTATGTTCATGACGTGCTGCAGTATTCACTTAACATTAGCTGGCAATCATAAAGGCGATGTCACGCTGAGTTGTGTTTTTAGCAACAGTAATCTGTGTCTCTTTTCATGCTGACTAATCATGTGCCCATTTTTATAGTGTAGTGTTTTTATAGGGTTAAGGGCATTTATTGAGGGTAAACGCAGGGCAGTATGCTCACCCTTAGAATCCGATGGACAGATTTTACATCCAAAATACACCTCGTTTTCTCAGCTAAATTAAGGCGAACTTGTACTTCTGCATCAAACCTACGACGTAGCGGGACATAGGTTATCTGTTTTTTGTGTACAAAGTGTTAAGCCCAGTTTTTAAAGTTGCTACTTGTTTGTACATACAGACCACTTGTATTTGTGGTCTTTGACATCTTTGATTTGCAAGTGATATATAAAAACAATTGATAATCAAACTTTGATGGCTTTCTTTAATTAATTCAAAGCACAATACTTGTACTTTTTACTTTCAGTACTTGAGTAATACATTTTAGAATAAACTACTTGCAATACTTAAGTACAAAAAATTCTGAATACTTCTGTACTTCTACTTAAGTAAAGTTTTAAAAGAACACTTTTTTGATAGAGTACTTGTACTTTTACTCAAGTATGGGTCTCTAATACTTTATACAACACTGATGTGAATTCAGTTTTGTGAATTTCTCCAGTGTGGGACTAATAAAAATTGTATGGTGGGAAGCTTGAACAGGGAGTGACTGAACAAGGGTGCAATGCCTCCGTAAAGTCCACCCCACACGCTGCACCCACCGCTACTCTATTAGCAAGACACAAGTTCTTGTAGGTGGGTTATTCTGTGATATTGACGTGGTGAGCAAATTAAATAAAAGAGCAGGAGGCCGGTGTGAGTCCCAAAAGAAAAGAAAATGTTTTATAGAAAACAAAATGAACCCAACAAAAGGCACACAGTCATTAGCTAATGCCCAATAGAAAATAAGTTATGTTAAGCAGATGTCACAAAGTACACACACAATGATAAAGGGAACAAACAAGGTACAGGTGACTTGGGCAGCACTGCCAACAAGAGGGCGTGGCAACACGTGAGGAAGGAAAACAAAGCATGTGGAGAAACGCAAACAAAGAATGAAAAGAAACACCATGTGATCAGCATCATCACGTAGATGAAGGGGTAGAGGGGGGGGCCATTACATATGGACAGATGTTATTTCATATGTAGTTATATATAGTTCTCCATGTTTTTAGCCCTACTTTACCTCCTAACCACCCATTTTGTTTATTTTACACATATAATGAACATTTATTAGAAACACATTGTAGGTGTATATTTACAGGCCATCATCCACCTGTTGTTATGTATAACTTGTGTTAACTGTCCTTCAACTCTGCGTTAGGGCTCCTTTTCTGATGACATGGCTACTGTTGACCCAGTAACTCTGGGTAGTAGACCATTACCAGTCAAACAGTGATACTGACACAAAACACCCTCTGTAATCTCTTATATCAGCTTGGTACAGCTGGTAGTCAAACACCGATAGATGAGATAATGCTAATGCAGTGGTGAGAATGTTCCAGAACTCATCCAGTCTGCAACAGTACAGTGGAAAAACCAAAAAAGCTTATTGTGAAGTACTGTTTAAGAATCACTCAGTATTGTCCTCAGATAATTTTGTATATCTTTCTTCTGCTAAGGTGTGGTATGAAGTGAGATGAGGGGAGGTTTTTCAGCAGATACTCTTATTCAGAGTGACTTACAAAGTGCTTTGCCGTCTGCTCACAGAATTCATCCTACATGTCAGATGTCAGAATTCAAGATACTCTTGAAGCAGAATAATCCTAAACTACAGGAATTGAAACTGAAACCCAGAAATACTGCAATTAAACATAGACATCAATAAATATGAGCACTATATCATACGATGTGAAGTACAATGACAACTGCTAGAGTTTTAGAGTTTTTGAAATATTTTCTTGAAAAAAAGGCTGCACCCAAAACTGTATGCTATACTATACTAAATACTACAATAAAAACAGTATTTCAGTAATAGTATGCGAATAACAGTATGTTATTAATAGTATGTTAATAACAGAATGGTAAAAAAAAAACAGCATGTTATTTAAATAATGTTAATAATAGTATATTAATAATAGCATGTTCATAATATCATGTTAATAATAGCATGTTAATAATAGTATGTTAATAATAGTATGCTGTACTTTGCCAGCTTGCCAACTTGCATCATTCAAGGTCAAACATGTTACACTTTGTGTGATGTTTTGATTTGGTGTATCAACATGCTTCTCATGTCGCTAACAGGAAGTGGTTTTGCTTCACCTTCTTCATTTTTCACCTTTGTTGCTTGTGCACTTGCTGTTATCAGTGACTGCAGGATGATGGCGATTCAAAGGGATCTTTCTGCAGCTCAGTGAGCTATTTTGCATTTCTCCAGGTTGTCAGGTTGTTACGGATTGTGTTGGCACGGAAACCAATGTCTGCACATTTGCACATTTTGCAAGAATTTGCATTCGATTTTCACCACATAATCTTTGTGCAATCATTTATTAGAAACAATCTTTGTGTTATGCCCTTAAATGTTTTCAGTGTTATAGATCAACAGTAAAAAGAAAAGGGAGAGTTTTAAATTCATTATTAACTGTGTTGGGTGATTAGGATCCAATCCAATGGGACCAATGACATCACTGTCCAAACTACATTGACACAGCATTGTGGGGACAAATGAAGCACTAATTGAGGTGGAGGGGGAGACATGATGGTGCAACTACTGTCCCTGAAAGCTGACTCATGTTAATTCTCACTACCCTGGCCCTAATCCTAAACCTTTAAAACATTATTGGTAATATGGTTGGCAATACTTAGGATATTACATTGCATTATTAAGAAATTGATTGCATTATTTTATTACCTTTTTGACTGGGTTACCAGCAATGTTTTATTACATTTCTGGTTTTACATTATTGGGAAATTATTACAATATTGGGTTCTGCAGTCTTTTTTAAAGTTTCACAGAGCTTTCAAAGAAATGCACGTTTGTTTTTTTGAACAGCGATCCATTACCCTCTATTCAGTGAAATTACATATACAACATTGTTGCAGGTTCATAAATTAGAACAACAACCAAAAAAGAACAAACACACGTTCATTCGTCATGATGCAGACGATTTATATATTGTTTTGTACACAGAATCACACGACACTTACTGACCAGCCCAGCCCAGCCCAGCTTTGGGAGTGGTTTGCATTTTGCAAAGCCCAGAGAATTTTTCCCTGAGGCCCATCACCCATCACAAAAGCAGCGTGACTGGCAGAAAGCAGGAGTGGAAGTGATGCTGGTGGGAGGGAAGACAGAGGAGGAATCAGGTTACTGGACCTTTATATTACACACACTGCAGAATTCACAGAGGAGACGCAAACACAGGCAACATGCAAGTGCGCAGAGGAGTGGAGATGTTGGCAGTGATGGTGATGGTGTTGCTGGCTTCCAGTGTGAGTGACGGTGTGGTGCTCAACAAATGTGAACTGGAGAAACAGCTGGCAAAGGCTCAACTGAACAGCACTGAGGTGGCCAAGAGTGAGTCAATAATAATAATAATAATAATAATAATAAATGTTTGATGTGGAACCTTTCAATTAGTTCTGTAAACTGCTGTTAAACAATGGAAGTCATAATCCTCTAAAAACAATTTTAAAATTAAACATTATAAAATGGGCTATAACATACAATAAAAAATCAAACAAATTTTTTTTTTTAATGCATTTAAATTTTAAACTAAGTTACATTTTAAAAGATGCTTATTTGGTAGTTGCAATTGTCTGTTGAATATGTAGAGGACATTCTGTAACACCGCGTTTGCTACACACACAGCGGACACAGTTGTGAATGAGAAATGCTTTTATTGACAGGGATATCACAATTAACATTGACAATTTCGCGTAACTTAAGAGAAGACATCCGGACAACGCAGGAACACCATGAAATGATGTGGAATGAACCAACGGAAGAAACGAGAGAAATAATAAACAAAACAGTGACGAACTAAGAGACTTGACTAAACCGCTATGCATGTAGATACATAGACTAGCACGAATGAACACACATCAATGGATATAAACTATCAAATGGATAAATGAACCAAAGAAAAACATAAGTACATTCAGCAGAAAACTTAACTGCCAAACTATCACTCATACAACAGTACAAATATCCAAGCATCACCACGACGTCCAGATACCCCTTTCTTATTTTTTTATTTTACCTTTATTTAACCAGGAGGTCCCTTGAGATTAAAATCTCTTTTTCAAGGGAGACCTGGTCAA
This sequence comes from Brachyhypopomus gauderio, assembly GCF_052324685.1. NCBI lineage: Eukaryota > Metazoa > Chordata > Actinopteri > Gymnotiformes > Hypopomidae > Brachyhypopomus > Brachyhypopomus gauderio. Next base: position 987,130 of record NW_027506907.1, read on the forward strand.
GACAACCCAACGTTTCCAGTTACAAAATTTAGAACAACAAGACATTCAAATAATATCAGTAGATTCAAACATAATACAACACAGTGTCATGCTTAAATGTAACAGTTGCATTTTTCTGTTATACAATTCTTTATTAGGAGTTTAAAGTTCTTTAAAGAAACAGCATTGTCCATCTGTAAGGCTTTCTGCAGATTATTCCACGACCAGGGAGCATAATATGAAAAGGCGGTTTTCCCCCATTCTGAGTTAACTCTAGGTACTTCAAGGAGCCATCTCTTAGACCAACGAGTGTCATAGGTGCTCCTAACTCCATCTCTTAGACCAATGAGTGTCATAGGTGCTCCTAACCAGGGGCGCAGATGGCACTGGGGACGGGGGGGACATGTCCCCTCCAGATTTATATTGACCCCATACGAAATCTAGCATCTACAAGCATAAACGTATATATTGTACAGCTTGGTCCCCCTCACTTCAGAATTTCCATCTACGCCGATGCTCCTAACTCCATCTCTTAGACCAACGAGTGTCATAGGTGCTCCTAACTCATGACAAAAATGTACACAGGTAAAAAGGAAGTATTTATAAAGTAAGGCTTTATAAATAAAATTATACCAGTGCCATTTTCTTCTTAGTGTTAGGGAAGGCCAAGAAACAAGTTCATAAAGTACACAATGATGTGTTCGACTAAATGAGTTAGATATAAAACGTAGGGCACTATGATAAACCGAATCCAAACAGCGAAGTGCAGTGGAGTCAGCATGCATATATAAAATGTCCCCATAATGTAACACACTTAAAAATGTAAATGTTCTGATAAATTCAGACAAGTCTTGTTCCGAAAGTAAAAACCCAGTACAATCTTTAACTTTTTCACTAGGTTTTCAATATGTATTCTAAAAGAAAGCTTTTCATCCAACCATATACCCAGGTACTTATAGGATGACACTCTTTCTATTTCAGTGTTCTGTAAGGTATAAATACCAATGGACGATAAGTCCAAAGAACGAGATCTAGAAATGATATATTTGTCAGGGTTAGACCCAGGCACGTGCCTCCGGCCGCCACAAGGAGGAGCCCGCGAGCTAGACCTGGGTGCAATCGGACGCAATAGGCATCAGGTGTTTGTTGCCTATTTAAAGCAAGTAACTTCAGCAGCTCATTGCTGAAGTTGTTAGTTGTTGTTACACTCACAGACCAAGCCGTTTATTTCTCTCTGCGTCTCATTCGCATACTCTCTGGTTCTTTCTCGCTGAGTGTTCTCAGTCTCTCTCTCTCTCTGCTGTTTCGATTTTCTTTTATTTTCTAAGTTGGTTTGTCTGCCAGTGTTCTGGTTGACAGACTGACAGGTATTCTAAGGTAGAAGCTTTAGGTCTTGCATCTGAGCTTCTCTTCCCCTCCCTTGCCTCTTATTTTTCTCCTGGACACGTTGAGCTGTTGTGTATTTTTGTTTTCCCCATTTTCTCTGCAGCGACGCGTTGACTTTTGTTCCGCGTGTTTTTTGTTTGTTATTTACTTACCTGGTGTTTTCGCACGTCGAGATTCCTCCGTGTTCTGCCGTTATCCCTTCGGGGTTTTTTTTTGTTTTTGTTTTCCCGCTATCGCGGAGGTTTCCGTTTGCGGCATTTATTTATGGGTTTGCCCTTGAGTCCTACACACTGCAAAACCAGCGCGACACCGCCGTGTTCGGGGGTGCCGCGTTACAATATTTAGTTTTCTTAGCATTTCAACTTTAATCCACATAATGTAGCCTGTAGTTGTTGAAAGGCTGCCTGCAGATTATTAGTAGCTTGATTTAAAGAAGATGCAACTGAATAAATATTTGTATCATCTGCATAGAGATGTACTTTAGCTGTGGGCATTCCCTTTCCAATAGTATTCATAAATATAGAAAATAACAAAGGGGCTAAAATTGATCCTTGTGGGACTCCTGAGTCAATCAACACAAATTTTGATTTGTGTCCATCTGAGTAGACACACTGAGTTCTATCTGTGAGAGTTTCTAAACCATTCCAGAGATTTATCCCCTATACCAATATCTCTGTCTGCCTAATAGCAGCTTATGGTCAACCGAATCAAATGCCTTAGATAGATCAACAAATGGAGCTGCACAATATTGCTTTTTATCCGCTGCCCTCACAATATCATTTGTTACCAACATAGCTGCTGTGATGGTGCTATGACCAGCTCTAAAGCCAGATTGAGTTTCACTTAAAATGTTGTGTTCAGTCACAAAATGTTTCAATTGAGAATTTACTTGGGATTCCAATATCTCAGCAAGGACTGTAACAACTAGGAGAGAGGGCTGAACGCAAGTGCGGACTGAACAATGAATTTAATGATAAAACTGATACATATACACAAAGCACACAAAACATACACAAAGAATAATCAAACACCTAACATATGAACCAAACAACACTAACAGAAATAGCTGGGTGGACAAGGCTAAATAAAAGCAAAGACATCAACAAGCAAAATCACTAGAGAAACCAGTCACACAAAGTACATCTAATAGGGAATACAAGGAGTACATACAGACTAGTATTACAGACACAAAAGACCAAGATACCAAATCGCATACAAACAAGAGGTACTTACAATAACCGACAACACAAGAGACTAAACACAAGACTTAAATACACTAACCAACCAAGGGACTCAAGACACAGCAGAAAGCAATAACGCGGGGGCAGGGGAGTGAAGACAGACACAACTAGGAAATTTCAAAATAAAAGACAAACAAGACATGACCGACAGGAGGGAGGCAGGACTGACAAGGACACAGAGTTTTGAAATAGGACGATAATTAAGTCAGATGGGTCCCCACCCTTTAGTAATGAAAGAACAAATGCTGCTTTCCAAATTTTGGGAATAGTATTTGTTTGAAGGCTCAGATTAAAAATATGAGCGATAGGTTTAGCAATAACATCGGCTGCTAGTTTTAAAAAATAAGGATCCAGATTATCTGGTCTACAAGACTTTTTATGGTCAATGGCCTTCAAAGCTTTACAGGTCTCTATATGAAATATAGGATTTCTGGGAAGAGTAATCCCTGGGTCACAGAATCACTTTCTACCTTGATGAAGGAAAGAAATATTGCGTGGGCCAGGGCAAGATCTACTAACTCTAGTGCTGATTGGACTGCCTTCCGAGTTTTAAGAAATAAATGTACATTGCAAATTAGGAAATCTAAATCAGATTACTATTTAAAATTTATTTTGGAAAATCTAAATAATCCTACAAAGTTTTGGAAGCAGATAAAATCATTATCAAGCTCCGATTCAAATTCACGCCTTCCTGAGCGTATTTTTTAGTTAACTCTAAAGAAATAACATCTAAAGTTGGTATAGTGAAGCATTTAAATGAGCACTTCATAACAACTAGACCCATCTCAAATACATTTACAGAAGAAAGGTCAAATTTTATAAATGTGACACAGCAAGCCAATCAAATCAGAGACGCTTTTGTTTTTAATCCTATTTTCATAATAGGGGCATGTACCCCTAATATATATTACATGACTGACAGGAGGGGTGGAGCCAATCATGACACATTCTAAGCTGTAAAAAAAGAAGCAGAAGTCTTCCTCACTTCATTAATAATTTTTAGTAAACTAAAAGTTTGTAAACTGTACCTATGATGACTGACATTCTTTTATTTGCATTTTTTAAGTTGTGTGCCATGTGCAGCAGACGTCTGGCTTCAACACCAGCATGGTGAATCACCTGAATGTAACAGAGGATGAGGCAAAGCACCCCGGAGGTCGCAATCCCCCCATCTCCAACCATACCTCTCATCACAGTACAGCCAAGCAAGACAAAGTTACTGGCCAAGCTGAACACCATGATGGTGCTGGCAGAAATGAAAACCGTGGAGGTCGCAGGTCCAGAGCCGTTAAGTCAATTCCCATCAATGCTACCAAGCCCCCCATCTCCAACCATACCTCTCATCACAGTACATCCAAGCAAGACACAGTTACTGGCCAAGCTGAACACCATGAGGGTGCTGACAGAAATGAAAATCACCTTGGAGTTCGCAAGCCAGCAGTTAAGACAGTACGCATCAATCCTGCCAAGCGTCCTAACTCCAACCTTCCACCTCACACTGACTCCAGTGAAGACAACACTGACGACCATGAAGATGTTCATCATGTCCATCCCACTACTCTGACCCCCCAAACCCAAAAGTCCCGCCCAGAAGCCACACCAGGGTTAAATTCCTCCCGTCCCCAAGATGGGAGCAACAATTCCACCAGCAACAATTCAACCAGCAACAATTCCACCAGCAACATTTCCACCAGCAACAATTCCACCAGCAATATTTCCACCAGCAACAATTCCACCAGCAGCAATTCCACCAATAATAATTTTCGTAAAACCAGATCCTTAAGGTTTGAACCCCAATCCAGGCCTGTTCCCCCTCCCGAATTTGATGATGAACCTTTTAATGTGGCCCTTCATGATTTCAATGATTTCACATTCAAGTAAACTGTTGACCTTGAGACTCATTACTATTTCCACAGACAAAAAAGCCCCAGCTCCAATCACCCTCTTCCTGAGCATGGCCCTCCAGAACATGGCCCTCAGGTTGGGTCCTTCGATTCAGCACATGCAGGGGGCAGCGAGGAGTCCAGGGATCATGAAGATGATGATGATGATGGAAGATGGACATTCTATGGCCTCTTCCAGTTGGCAGATCATGTTGTGTGTGCCTCAGGCAACAAGACCTCACTCAACCTCTGTGGGATGAGCTGTGATGGTGAGTCCATTTAGGAACTTCTTGATAATGCTGTCTGTAGATTATTTATTTTTTAATAATAATAAATTTATTTTTTAAGGATTAAATTCCTAAATTAAAAGTCATTTTTGCCATTATACATAAAGATGAGTAATTAGATTTGAAATTGAATTAGATAGGAACTTTGCATTATTCTGAATGTAATGTCTCTTTAAAGACTTAACCGATGACATCATCACTGATGACATTGCCTGTGTTAGGACTATAATAAACAGCACGTGAGTATTCACTAGTCTATGAGATTTAACACTAGACACATCTTTTTTATTTCAATGTCAAATGGATGTGGGTCACTAATTATGCTTAATCTAGATATCATATTTGTGATGTATTAAGTTACAAACGTAGTCAAATTATATATTGTCTATACATTTCAACAGACTGTCAATGGAAGATGGTTCCACACCATTTAATAAACTTATCAAACAAATGTAAGTATCAAACACTGAAAAATAGATAACGTAAACACACCACAAACAGTTAGTTTGAGTGGTAGCCCAAGTAAGCAGTTTTAAGACATCCACTAGATATCAATGACAGCACAACTCCTGTGTGTCCGGAGAACTAATGGTAGCATATTGCTGGGATAGGTGGTAAAACTATATAAAACTGTACATACATTGTTATAGAATTTACCATGTATGGTGAGAGAACCTTTCATTCATGTCAGAAGAATTCACAACAGGCAGATAAAAAGAACCAAGCTGTGGTGGAACAAGCAGGGTTACCACCACTGTTTCTTTAGGCTTGGTTGCATCTATGATCTCACTTCCTTTCTCCATTTCAGGTATGATGTGCTCCATGATTGTGACACCAAGATGGCCTCCCAAAATTTTGTCAGTTGTTAATAACTAATGAAAACATGGTCAATTGATTATGATAATCATCTTTCTGATTTGCTAGCTGTAGCTCTTTTCTGTGCTTTTCAGAACTACATTTAAGATTCTTATAAGATTAAACGCTGTAGCAATGCAAGTTCTATTGGTCAACATTTTGTGATTTTGTACACGTGAACAACATAACAGCAGTGACTGTATCCAATCAACAACTTTCCAATTGTTAGACCTGCTCATATTTTTAAGCATATAAACAACAATTTTGTATCCAACAAAATGAGGAATGTGAAAGATGAAATTTACAAGAAATATTTGTATTACCTCCTGTCAGTCTAATTAAAACTCCCAACACTGGAACTATAACAGAAAGGTTCCATAAAGTGATACATAGAGCTACATCATTCGTAATCTATCGTTTTGGACATTTCCTGTAATCTGTAAGTAACCTCATGTCTCAAAGGCTCATGTTCTCGTGCTCATATAGTTTTTTATGTACATTCACTTCTTATTAATAGGACTGCATTGTATAGCCTTATACCAATGAGAAAACATTTCTATGAATGAGAAGGCAGTTCTACAAATGACATGGTTACACAATACATTCTCCATTGAGAAGCAGATAAAGCAGCTTAGGAAACACTCAATGCTTCTGGATCATGCACTTTTGACACATTGTCAAGACACGCAACATAACACCAAACTGAACTGTGTTGGAGGCTCCCAGTGTGAGTGAGGGCCGGGTGCTGATCAGGCGTGAGCTGAGGGATCTGTTAAACATAATTCTACCTGTGAACGTGTTGGACTTAGGAGGTTAAGCATGCACATTATCTTATGAGAATGTTTCTGTCATTAGCTATTAGAGGTCCCTGTATTATTCATTTATTTATTTGACAGATCTCATTTAACAAACTGTTTTTTAATTTTGCTGTTTTTATTTTTATTCTTATGAACATTAGAACATTTGCATCTGACAGGAAACCCTCTGTAAAGACCTTTTTGATGATGATTGTGCAGGTAATTGTGCAGGCCTATATATATCTTGGACTCCATCTAGACAATAAATTGAACTGGTCATGAATGAAACACATAAGAAAGGCCAAGGCAGGCTCTGCTTCTTATGGAGACTGAAATCGTTTAGTGTTTGTAAGGAGGTTCTGAATATGTTTTAGCATGCTGTTGTAAGTGTTGTGTTCTTCTGTGTCGTTTGCTGGGGGAGCAGCATTTCTAGAAGAGATAAAATCAGGCTTGATAAACTGAAGTGTGTGAATGTAATGGGTGTGAGCAGACCATGTGAAGGAGCTAGCGGAGGAGAGGGTGAGATGTCTGGTGCAGACCATCCTTAACAGCAGCAGACATCCGCTGCACAAGACTCTGGCAGCTCAGAGGAGCAGCCTTAGTAACAGGCTCCTCTCATTGCGTTGTAGAACTGAGAGATTAAAAAAATATTTTATTCCTACTGCTATACGGGTCTGTCTGTCTATCTATCTATCTGTAATGATATCACATGTCTTGGAACCATCATAACTAAAACACCAGTAAATGATAAATAAAATAATACAAATCACAAAAATGAGTAATGTATGTAAATTTAAGTTATCAGGTATTAACAAATATTTATCTTGGCTAATTCACAACAAATCATTCCACATACAGTCTCTGTGTTAAAAGTCAACACGTATTTTTGTCCTGTAATTCTTGAAATTATGAAAGTCATTATAGTGACACCTAGTGGCCTGGATATGACAAATTCTGGAAAAAATCTATTTTAAACACGGCTGTCCCACTTCGCGTTAAATAATGAGCCATCGCCATGCTAAGAGGTGGACACAAATGCTGAAGAGAGCAGGGTTTAATAAATGGGGTGCTGACATGACTAATACAAGCAGCAGGAGCACAGGAACTATGAGACATACTAGTTCAAATAAGGCTACACCATAACAAGAAACCAATAACCAGACAAGATAACTCAGATAACAAAAGTCAAAGAATACAACAAATGCAAGAACTACAAACGAGGACAGAAAACAGGCATAGGAACACAGGAACAACTTACAGACCAGAATACAATAAACCAGAGATTACTAACACAATGACTTCCAAAGAGGGACTGAAACACAGGGAGTACAAGTACCAAACAAATCAAGACAAACTAGAAACACCTGAGCTGAAAGCAAGGAAGGAGGGACAGACAAGACAAGGTGAACAACAGAAGACACGGACTGGACTAACTGGGGAATGGATCTAAACAAGGTTACACAGAAGACATGGACCGGACTGATAGCAGGAGTGAACACTGACAGGGGTGTGACAGACAAAGGGAAAGCTTAGCAACAGGGCAGGATAAACAGACAAGGAAAACACAGGCACATGGAACAGGGGGCCGGAGTGACAGCTAGAGAGGGGGGCGTAGCCCTACGTGACAGTACCCCCCCTCTAAGCATGCCACTCCGGGGCATGAAAAGGCAGACAGGACAGAGGAACAGACTAGGACAAGACAGGGAACCATGGGCCATGGCAAGGGACAGGGACAGTGGAACCGAGACAGGACACCACAGGACAGACTGGAAAGACAGGGCCGGGCAAAACGGGACACGGGACCTGGGGCATGGCAGAGAGAGGAGGAGCGGAGACTTGCCTGGAACACTAAGAACAGGACTAGGGATCAGGGGAGACCAGACAGGACCAGGGCGAGGTACAGGAGCAGGGCTGGACAGGACAGGACCGGGAGCAGACATGGGAGCAGAGCCAGGGATTGGGGCTGAGGCAAACACAGAGGTGAATATACTAAGAATAACAGAGACCGGGACAGGAACAAGATGGGTGATAATCTGGGGAACAGACAAGGGGACAGGAACAGAGAACACCACTGAAGTGGTGAAGAGGCCCATTCCAGATCCTCCTAATGACCCCAACAGCAGTGAAGGTGGCCGAGAGGGCAACGTGGATTCACGCCAGCCATTGCAAGACGGTTCCAGTACCTGAGCAGACAAAGGGCAGCCCTGATGCATCCCAGCTCCTATAGGGTGAAAGGAGGGTGTTCGGGCACCTCAGCTGAGTGTGTGGTAGTGCAGATTGGGCGTGCCCGCACAACAACTGTCAAGAAAGGTTAACAATCACCCACCATGAACCCTATGCTCTTGCTCATCCTGTGGGGGGTGGTGGCACCTCCCCAGGAGGGAAGAGCAGGTAAACAAGACACCGTAACTTTGTGGGAGGGGGAACATAGTAGTAAACTGGGGAACCTAACTGGCGACTGTGTGTACCCCAGTGATTGTTGTGTTACTATTGATTTTATTCTGTGTACCTTGTTTGATGTCTCTCCTGAGGAAGTGTGTCTTGTATAAAACCTGACGCTGAGTTAGCAGATGTTCAAGTACTTGATAGCCAACTGGCGCCATCTGGTGGAGCAATCAGTTTTTCAGCTTCTCTTTTTTTAATCTGCTAACTCAGTGTCAGGTTTTATATTTATTGGGTCATTCCATGTCAAATCAACCAAGAAGTTGTGTAAATGAATTTTTTGTGTAAATACTGCATTTTAGCACAACATAAATTTAGTTTTGCTTCTCTTTTTTGAATGTTATTTTTCCATGATATTGGTGATTTTCAGGTGAATTGGTGACTTTCAGGTGAATAAAACCACTATATCAAAAAAGGCCATTCCAATTTTTCTACCATATAATCAGCACATATCAAAGTATATAACAGAACAAAAAAATTGAAAAAATTAATATAGGTATTTTTGGAATCAAGTGTCCAAACAAGGGTACCGTATGTGTGAAATCGTATATTTGACAGCAAATTGTGCAAAAAAAGTACATAAATTACAAGTATACAAGTTTTTAAACATTTCAGCCTTCTAGCTGTAATAGTTTTAGAGATATTCACATTCAAATATTGCTATTTAGCCACTTTCGCAAAAGATGCGTCGGGGGGGGGGGGGGGGGGGGGGGGGGGAAACGGCTGTAACTCTTGAAATATTGAACATGGAACAGAAATACTTTGGATTTTTCCATGAAACATATCTGCCTACAAATGGGGAAAGTTTGAAGGGATTCTGAGATGGTCAATCAAAATTTTGGTTGCTTTGACATGGAATGACCCAAAAGTGGGCTTTTTTTTTTGGATTTTTTTTTTTCAATCGCGCTATCCGCTCTTATTTTGAAATCGCGCATGCGACGATGCTGGGGATAGTATGGCCTCTATGCCCCCCCTCTATCCCCCCCCCCCGATTCAAACTTTCTAGACAGGACATTACAGCAGAAGCCTGCAGAGGCTGGAGAAGACATTTCAAAAGATTTGTTCCACGATGTCTGTCATGTCCACTGTAATATTAATGAGAATCTGTGGCCTGACAGACAGGAATGTTGGAAGGCGTAGAAAGATTGCGCTATAATTCTACATACAGTGTGATGTACAGTTGTACAGTTCTGCCCGTTTCCTTTGTTAAAATTTTTATTAAGTCATTTTTGTTAATTGGGCTATGGCATGTTATGACAGTTTTGTATTTCTTTTCTGTGTTGCAATGAGATGGTCTATCAATGCAGTAAAGTTTACAGTAGGCCTACAAACTGTAAAAAGCAAGTCCAATGTTTTGCAGTCAATCTCCTATATACGGTAGGCAGTCTCTTCCAGGTTGCGAGAGTACGCTGGCGTGTTTGACTGCCTTTTCTTCCCCGCTAAATGTGCATTTTCATTATGTAGCGCCCCCTTAACTCAAGATGATACGAGTTAGGTGAGTTCGGGCTATCTTAAGTAATTTATGAGCTGTTAGCAAAGGGTTTTAATCTTGCAGAACTATCCCTTTATCACATAAGAATAATAAAATACCTATTAATAGCAATAATGAATAATTATATATTAATTAAAATATATAATTTTCCAGAAATGTCTGAATTTATAACGGGTGTTTATTCAACCATAAAAACCTAGAAAGGCCGGGATTTCCCTCAACCCAGTCTCTCAACTAAAGACATTACACTCCAGCAACAAGTGCATAAAATGAGAAAATAAAAATATAAAAAGAAAACCCAGATGACAAGTATAACTCTTTACAGTACAGACTTTCGTACTGAATGTTAACCGCTCTGTCAGTGTGTTTGTGTGTGTGTGTGTGTGTGTGTGTGTGTGTGTGTTTTGGTGCAGGCCTGATTCGCTGCTTGGGAACGTAGAGGCCACAAACTAAAATGGCCGTTTCACGCTCATCGGCGCAAACAAACAAAAAAATAATAATGTAGACTCACTCCCTGGTGTGGAGGACAGGTGTGCAGAGACGCTATCTAGCGTCGGCGATGGAGAATCCCGCGTTGCCAGAGGAAGTCTGAGCCTCACGGCAGCTCAGACCGCTATCTGGTGCAGACAAAGAAAGTGCAGAAGATCCCTCTGCCAAGTCCCTCAGATTCGGTTCACCGAGGAAGCGAACTTAAACTAAACTTGGGGCTGTCAGCCGTTTGGGCTAAGCTAACCGAGCATCACGCTAGCCGCAGCAACACTCCAGGTCCACCCTAACGTTGCCAAGGAGACTTTCCCTCGCAACCCCACTCAGGGCTAAACGGTTCACTATCGGGTTCCCTTAATTGACAATCCCGCACTTTTATTATTCTACACCAGACGTACTCAACTGGCGGACCGCGGTCCGGATCCGGACCCGATCTCATTCCTGATTAACTGGATACGGACAAAAAAAACATATTTATAATTTATGACGGAAGAATTAATTTTAAAATGGAGCATTTATTTCAGGGCTATTGAAAAAACACTCCGTCACGAGTGTTACGTTTGCCACCCCCGCTTAACAACTTACGTTCGCTTTATGGAGTACGCATTTCTGCTGCTGCTTCTGTTTGTGTTAATAAGACTGTGTGAGTTCAGCATGGCTGCAAGTATTGCAAGGTACTCTTTTAGTGAATTACACGCTCTACGTAACACTCACTATAAACTCCCTGATTCACTTCGTCGTCTTCACCACCTCGGCATATTACGGAGACCTAAATACGGCCACCGAGGCTCTGGACGCACATTCATTCACAAACTGCATCTGAACAATATTCCCACACTTTGGTCATCGTGTCGTCCAAGCATTACCCTGGAAACGCCAGACTCGTCTACACAAACTAGTGGTCGGACATTACAATATGTTCACTTCACTCCAGTGAAGACAACACTGACGACCATGAAGATGTTCATCATGTCCATCCCACTACTCTGACCCCCCAAACCCAAAAGTCCCGCCCAGAAGCCACACCAGGGTTAAATTCCTCCCGTCCCCAAGATGGGAGAAACAATTCCACCAGCAACAATTCAACCAGACACAATTCCACCAGCAATATTTCAACCAGCAACAATTCCACCAGCAATATTTCCACCAGCAATATTTCCACCAGCAACAATTCCACCAGCAATATTTCCACCAGCAATATTTCCACCAGCAACAATTCCACCAGCAGCAATTCCACCAATAATAATTTTCGTAAAACCAGATCCTTAAGGTTTGAACCCCAATCCAGGCCCGTTCCCCCTCCCGAATTTGATGATGAACCTTTTAATGTGGCCCTTCATGATTTCAATGATTTCACATTCAAGTAAACTGTTGACCTTGAGACTCATTACTATTTCCACAGACAAAAAAGCCCCAGCTCCGATCACCCTCTTCCTGAGCATGGCCCTCCAGAACATGGCCCTCAGGTTGGGTCCTTCGATTCAGCACATGCAGGGGGCAGCGAGGAGTCCAGGGATCATGAAGATGATGATGATGATGGAAGATGGACATTCTATGGCCTCTTCCAGTTGGCAGATCATGTTGTGTGTGCCTCAGGCAACAAGACCTCACTCAACCTCTGTGGGATGAGCTGTGATGGTGAGTCCATTTAGGAACTTCTTGATCATGCTGTCTGTAGATTATTTATTTTTTAATAATAATTAATTTATTTTTTAAGGATTAAATTCCTAAATTAAAAGTCATTTTTGCCATTATACATAAAGATGAGTAATTAGATTTGAAATTGAATTAGATAGGAACTTTGCATTATTCTGAATGTAATGTCTCTTTAAAGACTTAACCGATGACATCATCACTGATGACATTGCCTGTGTTAGGACTATAATAAACAGCACGTGAGTATTCACTAGTCTGTGAGATTTAACACTAGACACATCTTTTTTATTTCAATGTCAAATGGATGTGGGTCACTAATTATGCTTAATCTAGATACCACTTCTAATCATATTTGTGATGTATTAAGTTACAAACGTAGTCAAATTATATATTGTCTATACATTTCAACAGACTGTCAATGGAAGATGGTTCCACACCATTTAATAAACTTATCAAACAAATGTAAGTATCAAACACTGAAAAATAGATAACGTAAACACACCACAAACAGTTAGTTTGAGTGGTAGCCCAAGTAAGCAGTTTTAAGACATCCACTAGATATCAATGACAGCACAACTCCTGTGTGTCCGGAGAACTAATGGTAGCATATTGCTGGAATAGGTGGTAAAACTATATAAAACTGTACATACATTGTTATAGAATTTACCATGTATGGTGAGAGAACCTTTCATTCATGTCAGAAGAATTCACAACAGGCAGATAAAAAGAACCAAGCTGTGGTGGAACAAGCAGGGTTACCACCACTGTTTCTTTAGGCTTGGTTGCATCTATGATCTCACTTCCTTTCTCCATTTCAGGTATGATGTGCTCCATGATTGTGACACCAAGATGGCCTCCCAAAATTTTGTCAGTTGTTAATAACTAATGAAAACATTGTCAAATGATTGATAATCATCTTTCTGATTTGCTAGCTGTAGCTCTTTACTGTGCTTTTCAGAACTACATTTAAGATTCTTATAAGATTAAACGCTGTAGCAATGCAAGTTCTATTGGTCAACATTTTGTGATTTTGTACACGTGAACAACATAACAGCAGTGACTGTATCCAATCAACAACTTTCCAATTGTAAGACCTGCTCATATTTTTAAGCATATAAACAACAATTTTGTATCCAACAAAATGAGGAATGTGAAAGATGAAATTTACAAGAAATATTTGTATTACCTCCTGTCAGTCTAATTAAAACTCCCAACACTGGAACTATAACAGAAAAGTTCCATAAAGTGATCCATAGAGCTACATCATTCGTAATCTATCGTTTTGGACATTTCCTGTAATCTGTAAGTAACCTCATGTCTCAAAGGCTCATGTTCTCGTGCTCATATAGTTTTTTATGTACATTCACTTCTTATTAATAGGACTGCATTGTATAGCCTTATACCAATGAGAAAACATTTCTATGAATGAGAAGGCAGTTCTACAAATGACATGGTTACACAATACATTCTCCATTGAGAAGCAGATAAAGCAGCTTAGGAAACACTCAATGCTTCTGGATCATGCACTTTTGACACATTGTCAAGACACGCAACATAACACCAAACTGAACTGTGTTGGAGGCTCCCAGTGTGAGTGAGGGCCGGGTGCTGATCAAGCGTGAGCTGAGGGATCTGTTAAACATAATTCTACCTGTGAACGTGTTGGACTTAGGAGGTTAAGCATGCACATTATCTTATGAGAATGTTTCTGTCATTAGCTATTAGAGGTCCCTGTATTATTCATTTATTTATTTGACAGATCTCATTTAACAAACTGTTTTTTAATTTTGCTGTTTTTATTTTTATTCTTATGAACATTAGAACATTTGCATCTGACAGGAAACCCTCTGTAAATACCTTTTTGATGATTATTGTGCAGGTAATTGTGCAGGCCTATATATATCTTGGACTCCATCTAGACAATAAATTGAACTGGTCATGAATGAAACACACAAGAAAGGCCAAGGCAGGCTCTGCTTCTTATGGAGACTGAAATCGTTTAGTGTTTGTAAGGAGGTTCTGAATATGTTTTATCATGCTGTTGTAGCATGCTGTTGTAAGTGTTGTGTTCTTCTGTGTCGTTTGCTGGGGGAGCAGCATTTCTAGAAGAGATAAAATCAGGCTTGATAAACTGAAGTGTGTGAATGTAATGGGTGTGAGCAGACCATGTGAAGGAGCTAGCGGAGGAGAGGGTGAGATGTCTGGTGCAGACCATCCTTAACAGCAGCAGACATCCGCTGCACAAGACTCTGGCAGCTCAGAGGAGCAGCCTTAGTAACAGGCTCCTCTCATTGCGTTGTAGAACTGAGAGATTAAAAAAATATTTTATTCCTACTGCTATACGGGTCTGTCTGTCTATCTATCTATCTATCTGTAATGATATCACATGTCTTGGAACCATCATAACTAAAACACCAGTAAATGATAAATAAAATAATACAAATCACAAAAATGAGTAATGTATGTAAATTTAAGTTATCAGGTATTAACAAATATTTATCTTGGCTAATTCACAACAAATCATTCCACATACAGTCTCTGTGTTAAAAGTCAACACGTATTTTTGTCCTGTAATTCTTGAAATTATGAAACAGTCATTATAGTGACACCTAGTGGCCTGGATATGACAAATTCTGGAAAAAATCTATTTTAAACACGGCTGTCCCACTTCGCGTTAAATAATGAGCCATCGCCATGCTAAGAGGTGGACACAAATGCTGAAGAGAGCAGGGTTTAATAAATAGGGTGCGGACATGACTAATACAAGCAGCAGGAGCACAGGAACTATGAGACATACTAGTTCAAGGCTACACCATAACAAGAAACCAATAACCAGACAAGATAACTCAGATAACAAAAGTCAAAGAATACAACAAATGCAAGAACTACAAACGAGGACAGAAAACAGGCATAGGAACACAGGAACAACTTACAGACCAGAATACAATAAACCAGAGATTACTAACACAATGACTTCCAAAGAGGGACTGAAACACAGGGAGTACAAGTACCAAACAAATTAATACAAACTAGAAACACCTGAGCTGAAAGCAAGGAAGGAGGGACAGACAAGACAAGGTGAACAACAGAAGACACGGACTGGACTAACTGGGGAATGGATCTAAACAAGGTTCCACAGAAGACATGGACCGGACTAATAGCAGGAGTGAACACTGACAGGGGTGTGACAGACAAAGGGAAAGCTTAGCAACAGGGCAGGATAAACAGACAAGGAAAACACAGGCACATGGAACAGGGGGCCGGAGTGACAGCTAGAGAGGGGGGCGTAGCCCTACGTGACAGTACCCCCCCTCTAAGCATGCCACTCCGGGGCATGAAAAGGCAGACAGGACAGAGGAACAGACTAGAACAAGACAGGGAACCATGGGGCATGGCAAGGGACAGGGACAGTGGAACCGAGACAGGACACCACAGGACAGACTGGAAAGACAGGGCCGGGCAAAACGGGACACGGGACCTGGGGCATGGCAGAGAGAGGAGGAGCGGAGACTTGCCTGGAACACTAAGAACAGGACTAGGGATCAGGGGAAACCAGACAGGACCAGGGCGAGGTACAGGAGCAGGGCTGGACAGGACAGGACCGGGAGCAGAGCCAGGGATTGGGGCTGAGGCAAACACAGAGGTGAATATACTAAGAATAACAGAGACCGGGACAGGAACAAGATGGGTGATAATCTGGGGAACAGACAAGGGGACAGGAACAGAGAACACCACTGAAGTGGTGAAGAGGCCCATTCCAGATCCTCCTAATGACCCTAACAGCAGTGAAGGTGGCCGAGAGGGCAACGTGGATTCACGCCAGCCATTGCAAGACGGTTCCAGTACCTGAGCAGACAAAGGGCAGTCCTGATGCATCCCAGCTCCTATAGGGTGAAAGGAGGGTGTTCGGGCACCTCAGCTGAGTGTGTGGTAGTGCAGATTGGGCGTGCCCGCACAACAACTGTCAAGAAAGGTTAACGATCACCCACCATGAACCCTATGCTCTTGCTCATCCTGTGGGGGTGGTGGCACCTCCCCAGGAGGGAAGAGCAGTTAAACAAGACACCGTAACTTTGTGGGAGGGGGAACATAGTAGTAAACTGGGGAACCTAACTGGCGACTGTGTGTACCCCAGTGATTGTTGTGTTACTATTGATTTTATTCTGTGTACCTTGTTTGATGTCTCTCCTGAGGAAGTGTGTCTTGTATAAAACCTGACGCTGAGTTAGCAGATGTTCAAGTACTTGATAGCCAACTGGCGCCATCTGGTGGAGCAATCATAGTTTTTCAGCTTCTCTTTTTTTAATCTGCTAACTCAGTGTCAGGTTTTATATTTATTGGGTCATTCCATGTCAAATCAACCAAGAAGTTGTGTAAATTTGTGTAAATGAATTTTTTGTGTAAATACTGCATTTTAGCACAACATAAATTTAGTTTTGCTTCTCTTTTTTGAATGTTATTTTTCCATGATTTTGGTGATTTTCAGGTGAATTAGTGACTTTCAGGTGAATAAAACCACTATATCAAAAAAGGCCATTCCATTTTTTCTACCATATAATCAGCACATATCAAAGTATATAACAGAACAAAAAAATTGAAAAAATTAATATAGGTATTTTTGGAATCAGTGTCCAAACAAGGGTACCGTATGTGTGAAATTGCAAATTGTGCAAAAAAAAAGTACATAAATTACATGTATACAAGTTTCTAAACATTTCAGCCTTCTAGCTGTAATAGTATTAGAGATAATCACATTCAAATATTGCTATTTAGCCACTTTCGCAAAAGATGCGTCGGGGGGACAAAAACGGCTGTAACTCTTGAAATATTGAACATGGAACAGAAATACTTTGGATTTTTCCATGAAACATATCTGCCTACAAATGGGGAAAGTTTGAAGGGATTCTGAGATGGTCAATCAAAATTTTGGTTGTTTTGACATGGAATGACCCAAAAGTGGGGTTTTTTTTGGAATTTTTTTTTTCAATCGCGCTATCCGCTCTTATTTTGAAATCGTGCATGCGACGATGCTGGGGATAGTATGGCCTCTATTGCAACAGACGCCCAAATGTGCAAGCCACCCCCCCCCCCCCCCCCCCCATTCAAACTTTCTAGACAGGACAACATCACAGCAGAAGCCTGCAGAGGCTGGAGAAGACATTTCAAAAGATATGTTCCACGATGTCTGTCATGTCCGCTGTAATATTAATGAGAATCTGTGGCCTGACAGACAGGAATGTTGGAAGGCGTAGAAAGATTGCGCTATAATTCTACATACAGTGTGATGTACAGTTGTACAGTTCTGCCCGTTTCCTTTGTTTAAATTTTTATTAAGTCATTTTTGTTAATTGGGCTATGGCATGTTATGACAGTTTTGTATTTCTTTTCTGTGTTGCAATGAGATGGTCTATCAATGCAGTAAAGTTTACAGTAGGCCTACAAACTGTAAAAGGCAAGTCCAATGTTTTGCAGTCAATCTCCTATATACGGTAGGCAGTCTCTTCCAGGTTGCGAGAGTACGCTGGCGTGTTTGACTGCCTTTTCTCCCCCGCTAAATGTGCATTTTCATTATGTAGCGCCCCCTTAACTCAAGATGATACGAGTTAGGTGAGTTCGGGCTATCTTAAGTAATTTATGAGCTGTTAGCAAAGGGTTTTAATCTTGCAGAACTATCCCTTTATCACATAAGAATAATAAAATACCTATTAATAGCAATAATGAATAATTATATATTAATTAAAATATATAATTTTCCAGAAATGTCTGAATTTATAACGGGTGTTTATTCAACCATAAAAACCTAGAAAGGCCGGGATTTCCCTCAACCCAGTCTCTCAACTAAAGACATTACACTCCAGCAACAAGTGCATAAAATGAGAAAATAAAAATATAAAAAGAAAACCCAGATGACAAGTATAACTCTTTACAGTACAGACTTTCGTACTGAATGTTAACCGCTCTGTCAGTGTGTTTGTGTGTGTGTGTGTGTGTGTGTGTGTGTGTGTGTGTGTGTGTGTGTGTGTTTTGGTGCAGGCCTGATTCGCTGCTTGGGAACGTAGAGGCCACAAACTAAAATGGCTGTTTCGCGCTCATCGGCGCAAACAAACAAAAAAAAATAATGTAGACTCACTCCCTGGTGTGGAGGACAGGTGTGCAGAGACGCTATCTTGCGTCGGCGACGGAGAATCCCGCGTTGCCAGAGGAAGTCTGAGCCTCACGGCAGCTCAGACCACTATCTGGTACAGACAAAGAAAGTGCAGAAGATCCCTCTGCCAAGTCCCTCAGATTCGGTTCACAGAGGAAGCGAACTTAAACTAAACTTGGGGCTGTCAGCCGTTTGGGCTAAGCTAACCGAGCATCGCGCTAGCCGCAGCAACACTCCAGGTCCACCGTAATGTTGCCAAGGAGAGTTTCCCTCGAAACCCCACTCAGGGCTAAACAGTTCACTATCGGGTTCCCTTAATTGACAACCCCGCACTTTTATTATTCTACACCAGACGTACTCAACTGGCGGACCGCGGTCCGGATCCGGACCCAATCTCATTCCTGATTAACTGGATACGGACAAAAAAAAAAACATATTTATAATTTATGACGGGAGAATTAATTTTAAAATGGAGCATTTATTTCAGGGCTATTGAAAAAACACTCCGTCACGAGTGTTACATTTGCCACCCCCGCTTTATGGATTACGCATTTCTGCTGCTGCTTCTGTTTGTGTTAATAAAGCTGGGCGTACACTGTACGATATTTTAAATCGTGTACTCAGCTCCAGCTCAAACTGTACGACTACATCGCAGGGTTTAAAAGTTCACAGCTCACGATTCATATACTCACACTATAGGCTACGACCCGACGCTCTCATGTGATCTCACGAGGAGCGATTTGAATTTCAAACATGTTTGATATTCTTGCGACGCTGCGATTTCTGATCGGGAGTTGGTCGTGAGGTGTGAATCGCTCCTCGTTTACCTGTGTAAACTATACGATGCACGACACGCGATTGAGCCGAAACTCAGCCCGATCGCAAAAATAGTCGCACGAGTGAAAAATAGGCTGAAAATGGGCCAAAAATCGCACAGTGTACGCCCAGCTTAACCTAGCTAGATATTGTTAACTAAAGCTGTCAGTATCATTTGTAATATTATAATATATATCATAATAATATATTGTTTTACCACTCCGTAGGATGACTAATGGAACCAGCTATACCTTAAATAATAGTTACCTAGCTAGTGCTAGCTGGTGTTAGCTTACCCTGGTATAAGTGAATAAATTATTCTACAAACAATTTGTAGCCTCTATTTAACTCGGCCCGATCGCAAAAATAGTCGCACGAGTGAAAAATCGGCTGAAAATGGGCCAAAGATCGCACAGTGTACGCCCAGCTTAAGACTGTGTGAGTTCAGCATGGCTGCAAGGACTGCAAGGTACTCTTTTAGTGAATTACACGCTCTACGTAACACTCACTATAAACTCCCTGATTCACTTCGTCGTCTTCACCACCTCGGCATATTACGGAGACCTAAAAACTGCCACCGAGGCTCTGGACGCACATTCATTCGCAAACCGCATCTGAACAATATTCCCACACTTTGGTCATCGTAAGCATTACCCTGGAAACGCCAGACTCGTCTACCAGACCCTCCAGAAAGTCGCGATGTTGCGATTTGCAACTTCAACACAACTTCAAGCAAACCCCGCGAATTCAGGGCGGTGTTGCAACTTCAGCCAATCACCGCAACTTTCCCGCAAATTTGACCAATCACTGTCGTATTGATGTGACGTCGACAAACTCCCGCCTTACTTCCGTATATACTTCAAGAGGAGCAGACTGAAAGCAGCATGAGCGACGAAAATAACGGCAAAAATAACGGGAAAAGCAGTATCCCGGTACACTACATGAAAGCGGGGATAAACTGTCCAGATCCGACCCGCGAATTGATTATCTATGGCCCCCTGGATGATATTTAATTACTATTAGAACCGGCCCGCAGGCCACAGCCGCCCGATGGTGTTTTGCACGCACAAACACTACATTCCCCACAATGCAACGGTAGCCCGCGAAGTCACTGCAGCGCACGCAAGTGGCGAGGGTCTGAGATAAAGTTTATAAGTTTAAACTTTAAACTGAGATAAAGTTTATTTATCTCTGATCCATATCTATGAGTTACTAGTTCGCTCTGGCGCCAACCACTGGCGATCGATCTCGATATAATACTTAATTTGTGTCCATTTTACAGGCCGCCCGGTAACAACTTACGTTCGCTAACCCCGCCCCCCCGTCAACAATTAATGTTCGCCACCCCCTCCAGATTCAACTCTCACTTCAAGCGATCTTGAAAAGTTGGCAACCCTGAATAAATAGGTAAATAGATAATTAAAATGGACTACTAAATAGAGGAAACCATACAACATTTACTCCCTATTGTAATGTACTCACAAAAAAGCAAAAACACACCGCAACTTCCATCGCAATTTTTTTGAAAAACACCCGCAACATCAAACATTTTAGCCCGCAACAATCACAAAAAAGGCCCGCGAAATCCTGGTGGGACTGGTCTACACAAACTAGTGGTCGGACATTACAATATGTTCAAACAATAAATCTGCCTCCACTGAACACTGATTTTAACATTCAATCTGCGCTATTTAATGTACAATCTCTAAATTAATAACAAAGCATCGCTCATTGCTGAAGTTATTGTGGAGCGTAATATCGATTTGTTCTATCTGACTTAAACATGGCAGCAACCCAATGATTTTGTCGCACTCAACCACTACCTGTCAGTTAGACCCCATCCCAACACAGTGGGTGAAACAGTGTCTCCCTGCTATCTGTCCCCTTATTACAAAGGCCATAAATGCATCACTCACTTCAGGATTGGTTCCAGTGTGTTTGAAGTTAGCAGCTGTTACTCCTGTGCTAAAAAAAACCTGGCTTAGACCCTGACAACTTTGCAAACTTCAGGCCAATTTCTAATCTACCTTTTCTGGCCAAAGTGTTAGAGCGAACTGTTGCTTCTCAGCTTAATGATCATCTGGAATCAAATGAATTGTTTGATGTGTTCCAGTCTGGTTTTAGAAAGAATCATAGTACTGAAACAGCATTAGTAAAGTTGGTGAATGATCTACTAGCTGCTGATCAGGGTATGCTGAATGTGTTGATTTTATTGGATCTTACTGCTGCTTTTGACACGGTTTTCCATAACCTGCTACTTACCAGGCTTGCTACTTTGGTTGGCGTGAACGGAACTGCGCTAAATTGGTTCCAATCTTACCTTGCTGATAGGCAGCAGTTTGTTTCAGTTGGGAGATATCAGTCGGATCTGTGTGTGTTGTCCCATGGTGTCCCTCAGGGTTCAGTGCTTGGCCCATTGCTCTTTATACTATACATGCTCCCTCTTGGCAATATAATTAGAAGGCATGGGCTCCAGTTTCACTGTTATGCAGATGATGTACAAATCTATATCTATACTAAACCATCTCATACTCTTCCTATAACTACACTGCTTGAATGTCTAACTGATGTTCAGGCCTGGATGAGTGATTTTCCTTATGGATGAGAGAACTTCCTAAGCCTAAACAGCAAAAAATCTGAAGCCATGCTGATTTCCTCACCTGCGACTGTCAGGAAGCTCAGTAACATCCCTTTCACTATACCGGGCTTTGTTGTCTCTTCCTCGGATCAGGTCCACCAGTGTTGAGGGATCTTCACTGGCTGCCAGTACAGTTGCGAATCCAGTATAAAATACTGGTACTTGTTTTTAAATCTCGTCATGGTCTTGCCCCCTCGTACCTGGCTAGCCTCTTGGAGAATTATATTCAGACACGCACTTTAACTCACATCTTCTAGCAGTTCCATCTGCAAAAATTCGTACTCTAAGTGATAGGGCTTTTAGTGTTGCTGGTCCTGTCACGTTGAGGACCCTGGCCCCTCCCTTTTGGGCGTGTGTTAACGTTGTCCACGTGCTTTGTCTGCGTCAGTGGATCTCCGTGGTTATGGTTATGTCGTGTGATAATCTGTCTCACCTGTGAATCGTCTCGTAATCACGTGGGGCTAATGTGGTCTGTCTATTTAATGTGCGCTCGCGCAGTGTCCTGTGCTCGTCGTTGTCTAGAGTTTACACGTATCTGTGAGAGTTGTGTGTTCTTCGTGCGCTGTCTTGCGCAATATCTGTGAAATAAAACTAAAGTGACGTCAGTCAAGGAGGATTCGTGTCTCATCTTCCCTGCTCCGCCACGTGTCACAGGTCCTAAACTATGGAATGATGTCCCGTTACAGTTACATACCTGTCAGTCATTACCGTCGTTCAAAATCAGTCTGAAAACTCATTTATATCAGCTAGCATATGAGCAGTGTTGGGTAAGTTACTTTTAAAAAGTAATTTGTTACAGTTACAAGTTACCTTGTTTAAAATGTAATTGTAGTGTAACTTTTCTGATTACTTTTGAAAAGTAATGTAACTAATTACTTTTGGATTACTTTAAGGCTTAAATGCGTATTGACCCATGATCAACATTTAATTTTTGAGAACTAACAGTGTGAACCTTAAAAGAGTACTAAGCTGAGAGGGAATTGCTAACAGGCAATCACAGGAGGTCCACAAGAAGAGATACCTGCACCAGGCATGTAAGATTCTCAGACTCCTATCATCGGGCCATACTCTTTTCTGCTCCTCCCCCAGGCTCTACCATTTTCAGTTTGCAGACTAACACAAGCAGGTTCAGAAACCACTTCTTCCCCAAAGACCATTCTTTCCTTCCCCTCTATCCATACCTTACCATCCACACAAAATCTGTGCAGTGTTCCTCTTCAATTCACATCTGTATAGTCCTATCTACAGTGGTATAGGATAATCTGTATATTATCTGTATGATTCCATCTGTATTTATCACATTTATTTATACCATATATTTTTATTTGCCCTGTGCATTGTACTGCCATAACTACATTACACATACATGCATTTCCCTAGTTAATTTATCTACTCTGCACATATCTATTAACCATCTTTACTTACACTAGCTGTAAATAACTGCATCTTATCTCTAAATACTGTATTCTATACAATCTGCACATGTTGCACTTGATTAGATACCAAACTGCATTTCACTAGTTCATACAAATTTAATTTAAATGTATTGCTTGTTGAACGGTAGGTCTAAGATAGGTCCAGGTCATAGGTCGTGTCATAGACAAACGGTTTTCCAACACCAAACAGTGTAACATTGCTCGCGCTGCGGAGCGAGGAGACGGACACAAACACTGAGGAGAGCAAGATTTATTCAAGGGAATACCAAAATCATGATCGAAAGGACAGGCGTGGGTCAAACCAGGAGGGCAGCCAGAACAGGTAAGGTAAACGGGCATTTCAAGAATAGACTAAACACAACGGGGAAACACGGAACGGATAACTGAAACACAGAGCAGACTCACGTAAAACAGCGAACAGGGATGAACAAAGCATAAGCCGACTGGTAGACAAAACAACTGACAACCAGACAGGGGAAATACAGGGACTATATGAACACGGAACTAAACTAGGGACAGGTGCTAACAATGATGACAGGGGCGGGACTAATGAGAAGGGTAATGCTGCAGGCCGGAGCCCCTGTGGGCGTGGGTAAAGGGCGTATCATGTGTCAATCATTTTCGATTGCAGCCAATCAGATACTAGACTTTCGTTGTCAATCAATTTTTATTAAGCCAATTATCAGCCAGAGTTAGCTGTCAATCATTTTTTACTGCAGCCAATCATCTTAACAGATCTGCCAAATGAAGGCGGAAACTGCACGGAGAAGCTCTTTAAACAGAAGTATATGCCGCTCTTACACAAAAGTAGCTGAATAAAAACATTAGAAGAGCCATGACTTTAGACATTTTAAAATCAAAGTTTAAAATACTTCTCACTTATTTTTCTGGAACGGCACTTTAATGTTTTTTCCTTTATTGCACGTATTGCATCATTTGTACATCATGTAGCGAGTGTAAATTGGTAGCGGAGGGGAGGTGTAAATGGACACAAATTATGTATTATATCGCGATCGATCGCCATGTATAAGCGCCTCCGCCGAGCAGAGCGTTGAGGAGCGATTTCGATTGGAGGATCGTGCTCTATTTTTTATTATTAATTTTTTTGCCGATGCTGGTCCAGCGTGTCGCGTGCCACTGATTATGCCTCGGCGTGCCAACGGTGGCCCGCGTGCCATAGGTTGCCGACCCCTGCTGTAGAGCCTTTGAATATTATAACCATTGTCGAAATTAAGCTCAGCAAGTAAAGTAAAAGAAGGACGCGATCACACAGTCTCATTGAAAATGTAGGAGTTAATGAATAAAGTGCACCAACGCAAAACCCGTGACATAATCCAAATAAAGTTTGAAGACTAGTATTGTTTTGATATAATCAAATGACGATGGAGTGTTGGGAGTTATCGGACAGAGTTGATCAAATCAGAGTTAATCCAACTCAATGACTCCCGCAAAGATGTAATTAAACTCTGCCCACGAATTTCTCTTGGCGAAAGATGTACACGGTGAGCATACAATAGCTAGCTCTATATAATTATGAGGATTATAAGCAATGCCTGATTATATCAAAACAATACTGGTCTTCAAACTTTATTTGGATTATGTCACGGGTTTTGCGTTGGTGCACTTTATTCATTAACTCCTACATTTTCAATGAGACTGTGTGATCGTGTTCTTCTTTTACTTGCGCTACATTACTGGTCACATCTGAGCTTAATTTCGACAATGGTTTTAATATTCAAAGGCTCTACAGCAGGGGTCGGCAACCTATGGCACGCGGGTCACCGTTGGCACGCCGAGGCATAATCAGTGGCACGCGACACGCTGGACCAGCATCAGTTAAAAATTAATAATAAAAAATAGAGCACGATCCTCCAATCGAAATCGCTCCTCAACACTCTGCTCGGCGGAGGCGTTTATACTTTGCGATCGATCGCGATATAATACTTAATTTGTGTCCATTTACACCTCCCCTCCGCTAACAATTTACACTCGCCATATATATGTATGATGTAAAATAATGATGCAATACGTGCAATAAAGGGAAAAAAACATTAAAGTGCCGTTCCAGAAAAATAAGTGAGAAGTATTTTAAACTTTGATTTAAAAATGTCTAAAGTCATGGCTCTTCTAATGTTTTTATTCAGCTACTTTTGTGCAAGAATGGCATATACTTCTGTTTAAAGAGCTTCTCCGTGCAGTTTCCGCCTTCTTTTGGCAGATCTGTTAAGATGATTGGCTGCATTAAAAAATGATTGACAGCTAACTCTGGCTGATAATTGGCTTAATAAAAATTGATTGACAACGAAAGTCTAGTATCTGATTGGCTGCATTCGAAAATGATTGACACATGATACGCCCTTTACCCACGCCCACCGGGGCTCCGGGCTGCAGCATTACATATATGGGACTAATGGGCGAGGAATAACAGAAAACACGAGGAACAGACATTGGAGTGACAGCGGGGAGAGGGGGGCGTAGCCCCACGTGACAAACAGTCATAAACATTCATTTGATACCGTCTGTCATTGTATAATGTCATGTATGATTCCAACGAATACCTGTTTAGGACTTTAAACAGCTAATTTGGTTACCCTGTAAATCAAGCTAGCATACTAAAGGACAAACACATTCAAGTGAATGGTAGTTAGCCCAGCAGGTAGCGAACTATGGAAACCAGTTTGACGGTCAGCATACCTTGCTGTTATCTCGCTTACAACCTCAATAGTGGTCGCCTTCTGATCGGAAATAAACCTCCAAACTCCAAATTTACACAAAGGCTTGGCATAATCACAAATAGTTGCCGATGGTAGCACATGGTTCACATTTATTTACAACACGTAGCGAAAACAAATGCTCCTTAAATGTCCAGTGCTTGAAGGCGTCTGTCATTATTGCTGCTTGAGCTGAAACCAACCGCGCGCTTGCTGCTCCAGCACAGAAACAAGCGGGAAACGGCGATATAGGGCTCAAAGCAATAAAAATATAATTAAATATTTCGCAAAGGTTTTTGTTTATATTTTTAAAATGTAACTAAAATTGTAATTCTTAATTTTTCCAGTAACTGTAACTAAATTACATATTTTCTCATTGTAACTGTAACGAATTACAGTTACACTTTTTTTGTAATTAAATTACGTAACGTCGTTACATGTAACTCATTACTCCCCAACACTGCATATGAGTGAGCAATTGTTTGTGTAATCATAGTTTGGTTTTTATTATTTTATAACATTTTTATTATTATTATTAATTTTTTATTGTACAGTGTCCTTGGGTCTCATGAAAAGCGCTTTATAAATAAAATGTATTATTATTATTATTATTATTATTATTATTATTATTATTATTATTACGGTAATGTGCAACTTTCTACTGTTGAAATTGATATGTGCAGCCTTGTACATTTTCAATCATTGTCCTCAAAACCTTAGCTATCAGAAAATGTTTACAGAGTACACTAATATATGACAACATGGCTGAGTATTTTGACTGTCTTGGGTCATTCTGATGACACTGATATGTTCATTCACATAAACAATTTTGGGACATGAAGAGTTTGAGCATGTGACGGGCTTTTGCTGAAAATCCACTGTTTGGTGCTGGTGGTACGAGTTGTTTTGAGAAATGCACTTACTATTGCGCAAATTTTCACGATGATTCAAGTAATGCACCAAACTGACTGACAAACTGTAAATGAATTAGCTGTTAGGGATTAGTGGCATAAATATCCACTGCCGAAACACTCACACATCGTGATGATGTCATCTTTGTTTACAAGCGTTGAAAGAGAGTGGTTAACAATGAAGCTAGCAATTAATAACGTGGCGCTTATAAAGAGTGATCACTGTTCTCCCAAGAACCTCATAATTAGGTAGTTCGATTCTGTTCTGCGACCACGGAATTGTGCTAACGGGCCGCCCAATGGAGGATGGGTTCCCGTCTTGGTCCTCCCGAGGTTTCTTCCTAATCCCCACCCTATAGGGAGTTTTTCCTTGCCACTGTCGCCTTTGGCTTGCTCATTAGGGATATGGACCCATAGTATTGTTAACCAAGTAAATCCTGTAAAGCTGCTTTGTGACAACATGTGTTGTGAAAAGCGCTATATAAATAAATTTGACTTTGATTTTGACTATTCCAAGGATTGTCACATTTTATTGTCAGGGATTTCTTAGTGCAGTCAAGTATAGTCAAGTGTACATTCTCACTGAAGGCATCAAAACTATGAATGAACACGTGGAATTATGTACTTAACAAAATGGAATTAATGAGCTTCCACGAATGAACCCTGATAAGGCACACCTTGTAAGGAATGCCACCTGATCTCCACCTAACCAGCCTCACCTGACCCTCATCACCACACCCCCTGTATCTCTACTTAAACGCCCACATTCCACTTCCTAGTCGCGAAGTAATGCCGACTCATGCCGCGTACCAAGCCTTTCTATTACCTGTCTGCTTTCCTGTGTTCTGACCCTCGCTTACGTCCCCGACCTTGTCTCCTGCCTAGTCCCTCTGTACCTCCTGACTTCTGCTCCCCCGGTATGACCCTGGACTGTCCTGACCACGCCAAGAAAATGCAGTTGCTACTAGTCATAGTGCTCGTGATACACCTGCCTGTTTCTGTACCAGCGTCTCATTTCAATAAAAGCGGTGTTCTTCCGCATTTGGATCCCTCTCTGCCTGTTCAGTACGTTACACACCTGAAAAACATTTCAGGTGACTACCTCGTGAAGCTCATTGAGAGAATGCCAAGAGTGTGCAAAGCAGTAATCAAAGCAAAGGTGGCTATTTTGAAGAAACTAGAATATTAAAACATGTTTTCAGTTATTTTACCTTTTTTTGTTAAGTACATAACTTCACATGTGTTCATTCATAGTTTTGATGCCTTCAGTGAGACTCTACAATGTAAATAGTCTGGAAAATAAAGAAAACGCATTGAATGATAAGGTATGTCTAAATTTTTGGCCTGAACTGTGTGTATATATATATATATATATATATATATATATATATATATATATATATATATATATATATATATATATATGTATATAACTATATATATATATATATATATATATATATATATATATATATATATATATATATATAGTTGCAATCAGAAATATTCAACCTCCTGATCTCCAAAGTGTCACGTTACGGTCCACGACCCCTCCCTTTTGGGCGTGTGTTTAAGTTTTATGAATGAATGTTCGATTTATATAGCGCCTTTCCAGATTCGCAAGGCGCTTTACAATTTAACACAGGTACAAGTCACAGACAATCAATCACACACACACCGGCGAGAAGCGGCAGCCAATTGCGCACAGCGTACTCTCTACCGGAAGCCACAGCCCCCTGGGGGACTGAATGGGGTGCAGGAAGGGGAGAGAGGACAGACCCTAGTGGCAGAGCACCATCCACCACTGGGCATACAAGCACACACACGCACATACACAGACACAGACACTACTTTTTATTGAACATAGAGACACAGACACACACTCAGGGAGAATTTTTTGTTGACTGCCAATTTACCTAACCTCCATGTTTTTGGACTGTGGGAGGAAACCGGAGATCCCGGAGGAAACCCACGCAAACACAGGGAGAACATGGAAACTCCACTCAGATAGGGACTTGAACCGAAGACCCCAGTGCTGAGAGGCAAACGTGCTAACCACCAAGCCACCGTGTTGCCCGTAAGTTTAAGTTGTCTACGTCTGGTTGTCTGCGTCGGTGGATCTCCGTGGGTGCGGTTACGTCTTGTGTTAATCCGTCTCACCTGTGGTTCGTCTCGTCATCACTCGGGACTTATGTGGTTTGTCTATTTAATGTGCGTTCGCGCAGTGTCCCATGCTCGTCTTTGTTTGAGTCTTACATGTTCATTGTAATCGTGTTTCATGTGCGCTGTCTGCGCTTTATTTGTTGTAATTAAAGTGACATTTGTTTTTCATGTGGGACTTGTGCCTCATACTTCACCCTGCCGCAATCGTCACACAAAGATATTAGAGATGTGGATGAAAGCAAATGACAATTAATGACAAAAAACCTCATTAAACAACAAACAGTATTTATTAATACACATGAGTTATTTTGACAACAAAAGTTGACTTAACTTTGAAGTTCAAATGAAAAATGTAACTCTTTGTACACATGTGCATGTGCACTATTATTAAACCCCCTGCTTCAATACTTTGTGGATCATCCTTTAGCTTTTATAACTTCCAACAAACATTTTTGTACTAACAAGCTTCTTACACCTCTCAATTGGAATCTTGGCCCATTCTTCACGTGCAAAAGCCTCTAGTTCAGTGATGTTTGATGGCTTCCGTGCTGCAACTGCCTTCTTTAAATCCCACCAAAGATTTTCAGGTTTAGATCTGGCGACTGAGAAGGCCACTCCAGGATCTTTTTCTCAACCAAGCTTTGGTTGACTTGGAGGTGTGCTTGGGATCATTGTCTTGCTGGAAGGTCCAATGACTGCCAAGGTTTAATTTGTCAACAGATGCCATCACGTTCCTCTTTAAAATGGCCTGGTATTTCTGAGAATCCATGATGCCAGGTACACAATGGAGATTGCCAGTTACTGCTGCAGAAAAACAGCCCCACATCATCAATGACCCACCTCTATGTTTGACTGTGGAGATGGTATTCTTCTGGTCATAAGCCTGGCCTTTTGCACGCCAGACATACCGTTGGTCCATATGTCCAAACAGTTCCAGTTTGGTTTCACCAGTCCATAGAACTGTCTCCCAAAACTCTGTAGCCTTATCCAAATTCCTCCTGGCTTATTGTAGTCGATGTTCCTTGTGGTTAAGAGTGGAGTGCGTCTTGGAGTCCGGCCATGAAGTCCTCTTTTATTCAGCGCACATCTTATAATTGCTACTGAAGCATTTGTTCCAGCCTTCATCAGGTCATCCTGTAGGTGGCTTGCACTCACACGGGGGTTTTTCTTAGTTGTCCTGACTAAGTTGCTAAGGGCCCTTGATGAAGGGCCCTTTTGGCTTTCTTCCATGGCCAGGCAGGTTTGCAGCTGTTCCATAAGTTTTAAACTTCCTTATAATGCTCTCAATGGTGTCTCTTGGGATGTTATTTTTTGGGAAATCTTCTTATACCCAAGGCCCTTTAGGTGCAAGAAAGAATCTCCTTTCTCAGCTTTTGTGGAAGCTCCTTTGTCTTCCCATGATTGCAACTCACCTTGAATTCCTTCATGGGTGGGGTTTACACAGCTGAAGCAAATGAAGGATCATTATAGAGTTCTCAAAGGCTTAGTTATGTTACAACTCCACTTTAGTCCATAAAACCTGTCAGGAAGCTTTAAAAATCAAATTATATAGGGGTTGAATAATTGTGACATATAACAAAATATACTGTTACACTGTTACACACAAATACTATATCATGCATTTTCTGTTCTGATTTTATGTATGACTCAACTCATAAAGAAGTGATCCAAAGCAGAATCTTGCTATTTGAAAAAACTTATATTGATAAATCCTTAAAATCTTTGGGGGTTTGAATATTGAATATATCAGACATGTGAACAAGTCACTAAGTTGCAAGTAACAAGTAAGTCTCAAGTCTTCACAATCAAGTCTCGAGTCAAATCCCAAGTCAATACAATCAAGTCTCGAGTCAAGTCCCAAGTCAATACAAGCGAGTCTCGAGTCAAGTCCCAAGTTTTAAACTTCAAGTCCTAGTCAAGTCACCAGATGTAATTTCAATATTTAACACAATTGATGGCGTTGATTAGTAGTATATTAAGTTAGTCAGATTAACTAATGTTAGGCTCAAGTCTAAGTCAAATCACAAGTCTTCAGTGATGTTGTCGAGTCAAGTCACAAGTCATCAGTTTAGTGACTCGAGTCAGACTCGAGTCCAAGTCATGTGACTCGAGTCCACACGTCTGCAGGAAACATTGTTGCCCATGAGAAATGGAGAAATTATTATAACTGTCCCATTAATCTCTTTATTAATTATATAGTTAGTTTGTTATCTTTTTAGGTAATTACATTAGGATTAGGATGATTTCTGGGGTGGCTTTGTCATGGGTTAAAACATTCTTGCTGAGTCATGTTTGTGATCTGAGTTTGAACGCAGTTTGTGCCCAACCCTGTTTTGTTCTGTGTAGGTTTAGTACTCTGTCAACCTTCAGTGGTGTATTATATTCCAGACACCAGATCTAATCTAGGCAATCTACGTCTAACCTAATGTCTTCATAATAAAGGCCTTTTCCCCCAAAGTTCTCAAATTCAGTTTTCTCCCACGTTCACTTATTACAAAACAACACTGAATCGCCCTTCTATGAATGAACTTTATTCATAAGCAATGAGCTAATAAAAAACATTCTAGAAAAAAATACCAGTGCATTGTTTCCTGATGTAACAAAACGAGGCCACATTTTTGTGTTTAAAAAAAAATTATATTCTGCAAGTCACGTATCCCAGTGACTCAGCTTTAAAATATCAAGTTTCAAGGGTGCTTGTAGATGTATATATAACAGGCAGCAGGCCAGGCGTGTGTAGGACATACTGAAGAGAAGCAAACTTGTGCAGTATGCAGTTCCGTTTTGAAGTGCAGATGTTGGTGGTGTTAGTGGTGGTGTTAGTGGCTCCCAGTGTGAGTGAGGGCCGGGTGCTGAGCAAGTGTGAGCTGAGGGATCTGCTGAACACGACTCTACATGTGAATGTGTT
The DNA here is from genome assembly GCF_052324685.1 of Brachyhypopomus gauderio. Taxonomy (NCBI): domain Eukaryota; kingdom Metazoa; phylum Chordata; class Actinopteri; order Gymnotiformes; family Hypopomidae; genus Brachyhypopomus; species Brachyhypopomus gauderio. The sequence continues at coordinate 1,019,362 of NW_027506907.1, forward strand.
GGACTTCAATATCACCAAAAGTGAGTTAGGCATCTGCTCTCAATACAATTCAACAACTGGATAATAGAATAAGGCTAGCTGTTTGCTACCAACAATACTGCTGTGGTTTCGTGATCTACCATTTAACTCCATCTACCATTTACCATTTATCTCCTTTCCTTCCCACAGTTGTGTGCATTGCTGAGCTGAACTCTGGCTTAAATACCAGTGAGATTCGCAATATCACTGTTCCCAGTGATGATGATGATGATGATGCCTCTCCTGAGAGAGGACCTGCTAAACGTCATAGAAGAGGAAATAGTGATTATTCCAGTGAAGAGGCAGAACACGATTTTGATTCTTCAACAGTGAAAGCACCCACTACTCCACAGCGTAATGGCTCTTTCACTGGAGGTAGGTGACATCGGTCCAGTAATAACTGCATATAGGTCAAGCCATGAGGAATCCAGTGAGAAGAATGATGCCCAACCTGACTGTGATTCTTCAACAGTGACGACGGCGGCACCTGCACAGAAATCTCACGATGGTCCACGCCGACCTAGGTCTGCCTATGGGTTCAAAATGCACGTCTCTGGTGGCGGCCATCATGGATCCAAGTCTGGTCACAGCTCCAGCAGTGAAGAATCTGATGAGACGGAAACGTGGACGCTGTACGGTTTGTTCCAGCTGCCGGATCGTATAGCCTGCTCTTCAGGAAGGCCACACTCACTCAACCTCTGCAATATAACCTGCGATAGTGAGTACATTTGAAAACCACACCTCAGTCCTGCATTTTGAACAATTCTTACTCAGCAAACTTCCATTATTTTTCTCATCGTAGTGAAGGTGTCCTAGACACTGCCTGACTGAAATGTCTCTTTACAGGTCTGACAGATGATGACCTCAGTGATGACATAGCCTGTGTTGGGACCATCCTAACTAAAGCGTGAGTAAAACTCAGTCACATCATTTTAGTATTTTTATCAAAAGAAATTTCAGACATTTGCAACCATTTTCTAGGCAGATTTTAATACATAGAGTATTACTTGAGTATGAAAAAAGCTTCCTCTGTGGTGCTCTTCAAATAGGGCTCTTTATATTTCGACAAAAATCCAACGCACTCAAGATGTTAATGTATTACAAAACCTTTAATATCACTGTTGAAGTTTTTGCTTTTGTTTGTGTTCCATAAACACACCATCCCTGTGCTCTTTAAGCTGAGCAGTCTTGGTTAGTGTTAGCATATTCCATTACTATTTAAATGGGGAAATTACATTGTTGCATTTATCTTACTTTTCAATGTAAAATAATGATCAAAATATATCAAATGTTTTGTGTATGCACAGATTTTCAACCGGGAAGCACCGTGACTCCTTTAAAGAGCTCTTCCAGAAACTGTAAGTATCAAAAACACAATGAAAACACCTCTCCTCTTCAGTTTTTGGTCTAATGATGTCCATCGTTTGTGGCTATAATTGTTGCAAATATCAAATTGTAGAAGCATTGAAACAAAAATGGATCAAACAATAGTACCGACTTTAACAGTATGTTTACATTTCCTGAAACACAATGTAGTCATGTGAACTTCGTAGAAATGTCCAAGAATTCCTACACAATGTATTTTCTCTTTTGCAGTGGTTCTGTTTGGCAGCAGAACAAGTGTGACAATGTGGTTGATGTCCAGTATTTCTCCAGCTGTTGATACTGTCGGCTGTCAGCGCTGATACTGTCATTCTCAACCAGCCTTGGCTTTGCTATCTGTAGGTCTAGAAATGTTACTAAGCTCCTTACAAATAAATGTTTAGCTGCTTGCAAATAAAAATATTCTTACATGCAGAATTGCAAGTATTTGGTCAGTATTGTGATGCCTTGTGTGGCCCAGAAATACCCACTGATCAGCAATTGATTCTGAGAGATAGAAATCTGAAGAGGTGGTTCTGACCCAGCAGTATAATCAGTGGACCTTAGTATTTTAACACTGACAACCCTTGCAGTAATGGACCCTACATGTGTGGTGTCATCCAAATAAATGTTCTATGGCAGTTCTATGACATAAGTTCAGTTCGCAAAAACACTATCAAATCGAGAAGGGGTGGAACATTAAATGATACATTCTTTCTGTGCTCATTTACATACACAAAATTGTATTAGCCCTGTAGTTTTGATATGAAAATGACCTTCAAAATGGCATACAGCTCCTGCTAAACAAATAAGAACCAGTAACCAACAGTGACTCAGGAGAAAGTGACTCAAAGTTCCTTGATGCATTAAGTGTTTACGCTTCATTTCAAACGCGCCCTCATGTATTCATTACTTGCCGCCCACACATTGGTCACTCACTGCTGCTAATTATCACGTGTTTAGACAATTGTATTCCTTCCCGATTGGCATCTATAAAATAATATAGATATGATATGATATAATAGCCTTCATACACAGAAAACAGGGTTTGACCCCCTATTCGCTAACTTACATCATGGGATGTTAGAGGAAACTGCAGGAGATCGCCTAACTCAGCTGTTAACACTGAGCAGATCTGTTACGTAGGGCTACGCCTGTGTTGATATGCAGAATGCATTCAATTGAAGTTCCACATATGACCACTAGATGGATCTATTGCGGTAGTTAATAGAAGGTCAGAGATATATATATGTGTGGCGAGGAAGTCGTGTAGCACATGTAGGTTGAAGTTGGTTTAATAAAGCGGAACACAAGTTCATTATTACAACTATGTTTATTGACTGAGTTCATAAACAACACATGGTACCAGGAGTAAAACTTCGTGTCAGACAACAGAATTAACCGAAGATGGAAATGTTGAAGCCACCGGAGGGACTGAAATTGGTCGGAAATGTGGACAGCAATTGGCGGTCTTTCAAGCAGAAATTCGAGCTGTACTTGTCCGCCACGGGAATGGACAATAAGCCAGGGCCAAGGAAGATTGCATTGCTGCTCACGGTTGCGGGTCCCCAAGCTATAGAGGTCTTCAACACATTCGAGTTTGCCACGGTTGATGACAAAGAAGACTACAGTAAGGTAATAGAGAAATTTGAAGCGTACTGCTCTCCAAAAAAGAACGTTGTGTACGAGAGATATGTATTCCGTTCACGACTGCAACAGGCGGGAGAAACATTTGATTGCTTTATGACTGATTTAAAACTAAAGGCACAGTCATGCGAATTTGGGGATTTGAAAGATTCCATGGTCCGCGATCAGATAGTTTACGGAATACTTGATAAAAGACGAGGGAGAGAATGCTAAGAGACGATAAGCTAACTTTGGAAGAGGCGGAGAAAATATGCCATGCTAATGAGCTAGCGCAACAGCATGCAAAGACGTTTGCTGATGCGAGTACCTCCGTAGTGCACGAGAGTGCTAGAGTAGCAGTCGTCAGAAACAAAATGAAAAGAAATTATCAACAAAAGAATAACAAAGACGCAACAGGCTGCAAACGATGTGGTGGAAAACATGAGCCAAGACAGTGCCCTGCATATGGCAAAACATGTGCAAAATGCAAAGGAAAAAATCATTTCGCCAAACAATGTCTAACCAAAGAGAAATCAAGGCCAGTGAGGATGGTTGAGGAAACAGACCTAAGTGAGACTTTCTTCGTAGGCATGGTGTCATGTGAAAATGCCGAGAACGGGCAAGCCACAAAAGCACAAGAAAGTCACACAGAAGATGACAACTGGATAGTCTCACTGCCAATAAATGGAGCTTTGGTAGCACTTAGAATTGACACAGGTGCGCAAGCCAATTTGATCAGCATGACAGAAATCAGCGAAATGAAAGAAAAGCCAAAAATACTCAAGAAAACTGTGCAGCTGAAAGATTATAATGGAAAAGAAATAGAAAGCAAGGGGCAGTGCAGACTGAGAGTGACGGTGAAGAACAAGGAATTCGATGTGCTGTTCTCTGTAGTACCTGAAGGTCGAGAGTCACTGATAGGAGGGGTCACCTCGAAGAAATTAAATCTGGTGAGAAAAGTCTACCAAATCAACTGTGCAGAAGCTGTGATGACACACGACAGCACAGTTAACTCTGTGGTGCAACGTTTTCCTGATGTATTCAAAGGACTGGGCTGCCTTCCATACACATACAAAATTCAGTTGAAAGAGGATGCGCAACCAGTGATCCACGCACCAAGGAGAATCCCTGCACCACTGAGGGAGCGCCTTAAAAAGGAACTGGACAGAATGAGTGAGATGAAGGTGATCACAAAAGTTGAAGAGCCTACAGAGTGGGTAAACTCTATGGTGTGTGTAGACAAAAAGAACAAGAACAGAGAGCTGAGGATTTGCATGGACCCAGGAGACTTAAATAGGAACATAAAACGTGAGCATTACCAAATACCGAAACGTGAGGAAATTGCAAGTGAAATGGCAGGTGCCAAGTATTTTTCAAAGTTGGATGCAGCACAAGGATTCTGGCAAATTAAGCTAGATGACAAAAGCTCACGATACTGCACATTCAATACGCCCTACGGTCGATACAGATTCCTGCGGATGCCATTTGGCATAATTTCAGCATCAGAAATCTATCATCGTGCGATGGATAACATGCTTGAGGGTCTAGTAGGGGTTCGTTGCTACATTGATGATCTAGTCATATGGGGTTCCACCCTACAAGAGCACAACGAGAGACTGACAAAAGTCCTACACAGGATATCTGACTATGGACTGAAATTGAATCGTGCAAAGTGTCAGTTTGGTGTGCAAGAAATAACATTCCTCGGAGACAAGCTGTCTGCTGAAGGCATTGAGCCGGATGACAAAAAAATAAAAGCAATTCTTAGCATGCCACGCCCCACAGACAAAAAAGGGGTACTCAGAGTGATGGGGATGATCAACTTTATTGGCAAATTTATACCCAACCTATCTGTGAAAACATCAGCACTAAGGGACCTACTGCGTGACTCCACCGAGTTCAAGTGGACAACAAGGAATGAGCGAGAATGGAACGCTCTCAAGGCAACTCTGACCAAGTCCCCTGTGCTTGCGTACTATGATCCAGCAAAGAGACTGAAGATTTCAACGGATGCGTCGAAAGATGGTCTGGGAGCTGTCCTCCTGCAGGCAGGACAGGGACAGCGGACACAGGACAGACCGGAGGAACAGACAGGGGGAAAGCAGGGCCTGGAGACCGGGGCACGGCAGGGACAGGGGGACCAGAGATGGGCCAGTTGCCTACGCTTCGCGATCAATGACAAGAACTGAAACCAAATATGCTCAAATAGAGAAAGAGTGCTTGGGATTGGCCTATGGACTAGAAATATTCCACGGCTATGTCTACGGGCTTCCCACTTTTACTGTCGAAACAGATCATCGCCCCCTGGTGTCGATCATCAAGAAAAATCTCAACGAGATGTCGCCCAGGATCCAGCGACTCATCATGAAATTGCAGAGGTATGACTTCGAGTTAGTATACACTCCAGGCAAACACTTAGTGTTGGCAGATGCACTGTCACGAGCACCTGTGATGAGTGACGTGAGTTCCACTGAAAAGGAAATTGAAAATCACATCAACATGATAGTTGAGTCCCTTCCAGTATCTGACATCAGAGCAAAGCAAATAAGTGATGAATTGGACAAAGACAAAGTATTACAAACAGTGATCAACAATATGCACAGCGGATGGCCCAGGGGTTCCTGTCCAGAATACTATCACTTCAGATCTGAGCTAAGTGTGGCAAATGGACTGTTACTGAGAGACAATAGAATTGTCATTCCATACAGCCTTAGGCCAGAGATACTTAGACAGCTACATGAGGGACACCTTGGAATAGAGAAGTGTAAAAGGAGAGCCAGAAGCGCTGTGTATTGGCCTGGCATTAATAAGGACATCGAAAACATGGTAGGAAAGTGTGAAACATGCAACAAGTACCAGAGCAAACAGGCAAGGGAACCCATGATGATTCCAGATCTTCCCATTGCTCCTTGGGAAAAAGTTGGAACTGACCTGTTTCATTGCAATGGGAAGGACTATTTGCTAGTCATTGATTACTACTCAAATTTCCCTGAAATTGCCCTGCTCTCAAGCACAGCTGCCAGTACTGTCATTATGCATGTGAAGTCCATATTTGCCCGGCATGGAATACCAAAGACTGTGGTGAGTGACAATGGTCCTTGTTACAACTGCAAGGAGTGGCAGCAGTTTGCGAGCCACTATGGCTTCAGTCATGTCACATCCAGTCCTCAGCATGCTCAGGCAAATGGCAAAGCCGAAAAGGGGGTGCACATCATCAAACAGATTCTGAAAAAGACCACAGACAGCAAGTCAGATCCTTATTTAGCTCTTCTAAGCTACAGAGCTGCTCCGCTTGAATGTGGTTTATCCCCAGCAGAGCTGTTAATGAACCGCAAGTTACGCACAACCCTTCCCTGTTATACAGACATCAAGTACAACACAGGGATACAGACAAAATGGGAGAGCATGACATGGAAACAGAAGCAACGTTATGACAAGTCAACTAAACCTCTCAGTCCACTTGCCAAGGATGACGTGGTACGAATCCAGGATCAAGATGCATGGAACAGGAAAGCAACTGTTCTCCAGGAGGTCGGACCTAGATCCTATGCAGTAAAGACGGAGGACGGACATGTGCTCAGGAGGAACCGCCGCAGCCTTCTGAAGACAAGAGAGACTTTCACAGAGACTGAGGAGGAATCTGATGCATTCACTGCAGATACAGCATCAAATGCAGACGATAATGGACATTTGCAAGTGGATACAAGCAATGTTCAGTCGGACTTACCTGTCCTGAGAAGATCTGGTCGACAAATAAAAAGACCTGATAGATTGGACTTGTAAGAGGATGGACTGAATGTTAGTTCATTATTATTGTTGTTTAAAAAAAAAAGTGATTGTTGACAATTGTTGATGAATGTTTAAAGTATCTTTGTTAATGTTAGATCTAGAAAAGGGAGGATGTGTTGATATGCAGAATGCATTCAATTGAAGTTCCACATATGACCACTAGATGGATCTATTGCGGTAGTTAATAGAAGGTCAGAGATATATATATGTGTGGCGAGGAAGTCGTGTAGCACATGTAGGTTGAAGTTGGTTTAATAAAGCGGAACACAAGTTCATTATTACAACTATGTTTATTGACTGAGTTCATAAACAACACAACGCCCACCCCCTCTAGCTGTCACTTTGGTTTCCTGCTCCTTGTGTCTGTGTTGTTCCCTGCTTGTCTGTTCCCATGGTTTCCCTCTGTCTGCCACGCCCATGTCATCTGTGTCTCCACCTGTGTCTACTTTAGTTCTGTGTATATATATCCCTGTGTTTCCCTAGCCTGTTGTCGGTTGTTTTGTTCGATTGTGGATCTTTGTATTCGTTGTGATAGCTGCCATTTCGTGAGTTTGTTCTTTTGTGCTGTCTGTTATCCTTGTGTTCTGTTCTTCTTAGTTTCCCTGCCTTGTTGTTTTCATTTCCCCTTATGGCCATGTATCTGTCTAACCTGAATGGCTCGCCCGTTATGACCCCTGCCTGTAACTATGACTTTGATTATGGAATTCCCCTTATTAAATCTCGCTCTTCTCAGCGTTTGTGTCCGTCTACTTGCTCCGCAGCGCGTGCTGCGTTACAAGATCCCTCTGGTAGCACCTGAATAACACCTGAATAAAAGCCACATTCCTAAAGAACGGGAGAGATATTATTGGACGGGCTGACATGATGTATAAGATGTACTGTATAATTTAAGGGGATTTAAGGGACGAGCACCAAATGAAAAACCTGTGACATGATCCAAATTAAGGATACAATAACCAGCGGTCAACTAGTACAAAGACATATATAGACAGACAAACGACCCTCAGGTGTCGGGAATCCAAATGGGCCCTGCCCACCTGAGTGACAAACACAACGCAACAACAACAGGACAGCTAACTACTGCCGCTGCGGACAGAGGCGGCCAGCAGGGGGCCCCCGTATCGTGACAAGGCTGTTGTGCACAAAATACATCTCTACACTAAGACTGACAGAAAAAAAGGCATCATGTGATCATGAAAAACACCCAGGCTCAGTACGAAATGACATACTTAAGCAGTACGCACTAGATTTCAATGTAGTACGTTCTGCTCAACAGATAAAGCAGTGCGTTCTAACAGTAGGTGACGGGGCAGTGTGCATACAACCTCGGACATACTACGTTCGCCATTCTACCTATGTCATATGACTTTACACGATCATAGTTTAATGCTCCAGTTGAATCATCTGATAGGACAGTGTGCTGCAATCATATACTTAGTACTGGCTGCTGATTCAGTAAGCCATCCGGGTACTTTTCACTTACTGTGAAAGTGTGCCTACTACCCACAAAAGGGATCAATTAACAGTTGGAAAACTATGCAGGTCTTGTGTGGCACTCTTACTTCCACTGACACACCACACTGTGGGGATGTACGGCATTTCAGATGGAGCCCTAGAATTTAGGACTGCACGTATGTTAATTCAGAAGCTGTGAATAGGCAGGTCAGTTTTTAGCTTGCGATTGTCCAGGCGTGGGGTCCTTAACAGCCAACATTGTTCCATGCTGCGTTAATCAGCCCTTGTGAAAACAAGCAGCTAGCATCTGGGATCTGTGATCTGGGATCTGTGATCTGGGATCTGTGTTCCACTTGGTGACCTTTCTTTGGCCAGTACGCGTGGATCCTCATCAGGTCCAGGTAGAGCCCGGATCTCCACATTTCTCACCCCACTCTAGCACTTCTAATGTTGCTGACTGATTGCAATGCAGATCTTTGGAGCGCTGAGCACTGGCGTCATGAGATCATTCATTTTCCTTTATGCTTATCCAGCACTACTCCACTTCACCTCTGGGTGGAGCCAAACGTCTGTTACCCAGTAACCTGCAGTACACTGTTTTTGGTGTATAGGACACTTATTTTCTTTCATGAATCTCCAGCTGCCAGTGTTGTTAACCTACTTCAAGGCTTCACAAACTCTTTAACTCAAAAAAAATCAACAAAATCTCCGATGTTTATAGTAGACTGGAACACCATCAGAAACTGCTTGAAGCCTGGTTGTAACGTTGGACAACAAGTTGTCCTTCTCAACACATGTTTCAGAACTGACCAGATCCTGCAGATTTCTCCTCTGCAATATACGGAGAATACGACCCTTCCTTTCACAGGAAGCTACTCAAGTACTTGTGCAGTCTCTAGCAGAGCCAGAGTGGCTAATCGGGAGATTCGGGAGGATTCCCGATGGGCCGGCTCATGTCAATCTCTAGTTTGGGCCGATTGGGAGGGGAAAATAATTTTGGGCCGGATTTGGGCATGAAACTCCCGGGCTGAAAAAGTGTCCCACTCCGGCCCTGGTCTCTAGTAATCTCTAAGCTGGACTATGTAACGTGGCTCGCGCCACGGAGCGAGAGGACGGACACAAGTGCTGAGAAGAGCGAGATTTATTCAGGGGAATACCGTAATCATCATCCGAAAGCCAGGCAGGGTCGATAACAGGAGGGCAGTCCGAGAAACATGCAAAGACGGGCATTACAAAGACAGGGAGCACGGGACACAGGAGAAACAGGAATACGGTCAGGTACAAAGAACAGCGATGAAACAGACACGATTACGAATCAATACAAAATACCGGACGAAGGACAAGGGAGACTCAGGGGCTTATATGCACAGACATTAAACAAGGGGCAGGTGATGACAATGACACAGGGGTGTGGTAACAAACGAGGAATCAAAACCAACGAGCAGGGCGGGACAAACAGGCAGGGAACACGGACATGAGGGAACCCAGAGTGACAGCTACGAGAGGGGGCATTGCCCTACGTGACAGAACCCCCCCTCAAAGCGTGCCACTCCGGGGCACGCAAGGGCAGACAGGACAGGGACAGCGGACACAGGACAGACCGGAGGAACAGACAGGGGGAAAGCAGGGCCTGGAGACCGGGGCACGGCAGGGACAGGGGGACCAGAGATGGGCCAGGAGCTGGGCCGGGGCACGGCCACACAGGCAGGGACCGGGCGAGGCACGGGAGGAGGACTGGACAGGACAGGACAGGGGACAGACACGGGAGTTGGGCCAGGGGACAGGGCAGAGGAGAACACGGAGGCAAAGACAGCATGAACAACAGAGACGGGCACAGGCACAAGGTGGGTGACGACTTGGGGAACAGACATGGGGACGGGGACAGAGACGACACCACAGGAAACAGACACGGGAACAGGAACACAGACCTTGACAGACACAACCACGGGGACAGGGACCAAAACAAAACCAGGGATGGAACACGGGAGCAAGGGGGACACAGGCATAGAGGCAGGAACACAGGGCGGAGCAGACAACACACTGAGTCCAAGCCCACACGTGGGCAGCACAGTCTCTGGGGCGACAGGTGCGGCCGGGCGGCAGACAGCGGGCACAGGAGCCGGCAGACAGGCAGCGGGAACAGGAGCCGGCAGACAGGCAGCGGGAACAGGCAGGGTCTGCTGGCGAGCAGCGGGGACAGGCAGGGTCCGCTGGCGGGCAGCGGGGACAGGCAGGGTCCGCTGGCGTGCAGCGGGAACGGGAGCCGGCGTGGACGACCTCTCCAGGGTCGCGGGGACAGGAACCAGCGTGGACGACCTCTCCAGGGTCGCGGGGACAGGAACCAGCGTGGACGACCTCTCCAGGGTTGCGGGGACAGGAACTGGCGTGGACTGCCGACGGGCAGCGGGGACAGGAACCGGCGTGGACGACCCCTCCAGGGTCGCGGGGACAGGAACCGGCGTGGACTGCCGACGGGCAGCGGAGACAGGAACCGGCGTGGACGACCCCTCCAGGGTCGCGGGGACAGGAACCGGCGTGGACTGCCGACGGGCAGCGGGGACAGGAACCGGCGTGGACTGCCGACGGGCAGCGGGGACAGGAACCGGCGTGGACGACCCCTCCTGGGTCGCGGGTACAGGAACCGGCATGGATGAGACACCCTCGGGGGGTGGAACCACCGGGCTGACATCCTCAGGGGGCGGAACCACTGGGCTGACGTCCTCAGGGGGCGGAACCACCGGGCTGACGTCCTCAGGGGGCGTGACCGCCATACTGACGTCATCGGGGGGCGTGACCGCCATACTGACGTCATCGGGGGGCGTGACCGCCATACTGACGTCATCGGGGGGCGGGACCGCCATACTGACGTCATCGGGGGGCGGGACCGCCATACTGACGTCATCGGGGGGCGGGACCGCCAAGCCGACGTGGCTTGTACTCCCCCCCAAAAAATACTTGGGGTGGTCATGAGGAGTAGCCGGCAGGATCAGAGGCGGTGGGTCCTCCTCCTCAGGGTCCTGGGTGAGCCTGGCAGAACACACAGACACACAAGCTCCTCGGTTGCTCTCTCTGCTGCGGCTCCGCCTCCCTTGAGGCGCCGGGAGCTCGCGGTGGTCAGAGAGAGTCAACCGAGGGTTAAGCGAAAACTTGTCTGTGCGCTCAGACCGTCTGCCCGCTGCTTGCACTACAGGGGTTTTTTCCATGTCGTGTTCGCAAAACCGGGCAGACACACAGCGCTCAGATGGAGTCTCGTCGCGAAAGCCAGTAGAAAGAGACTGCACTTTCTTTGGTCGGCGACGAGACTTCCTTGTACCCGCAGCGCCAGGGGTATTCCTGTCTCTGGTTTGTTTGCACTGAAATACCGGAGAGTCGAACCGGATTAAACCAGCCGACATCCATTCACAGTGTTTGAACTCACCAGAGTCTCGCTCTCTCGCTGTGTCCTTACTGGGTCCGGTATTATGTAACGTGGCTCGCGCCACGGAGCGAGAGGACGGACACAAGTGCTGAGAAGAGCGAGATTTATTCAGGGGAATACCGTAATCATCATCCGAAAGCCAGGCAGGGTCGATAACAGGAGGGCAGTCCGAGAAACATGCAAAGACGGGCATTACAAAGACAGGGAGCACGGGACACAGGAGAAACAGGAATACGGTCAGGTACAAAGAACAGCGATGAAACAGACACGATTACGAATCAATACAAAATACCGGACGAAGGACAAGGGAGACTCAGGGGCTTATATGCGCAGACATTAAACAAGGGGCAGGTGATGACAATGACACAGGGGTGTGGTAACAAACGAGGAATCAAAACCAACGAGCAGGGCGGGACAAACAGGCAGGGAACACGGACATGAGGGAACCCAGAGTGACAGCTACGAGAGGGGGCATTGCCCTACGTGACAGACTACTGCAATTCCCTACTTGCAGGTCTTCCTCTACGGGTCATCAGACCTCTACAACTAATTCAGAATGCTGTAGCACAACTGGTCTTCAATCTACCCAAATTCTCACGTGACTCCTCTCCTACGCTCTCTTCACTGGCTTCCAGTAGCGGCAAGCAGCCCCGTCGACAGGGGGGGACAACCGGGTCTGTTGTCCCGGGCCCTAGGGCCAGGGGGGCCCATCAAAGAGCCCAGCAATTTATTTTTTATTTAAAGTCTATAATTTTTAAACAATCTTGAAATCTTTCATTAATATAAAATTATGTACTCATAATAAGCTCAATGGCTCAAATATATATGTTTTTTACCTATCTGCATATTTTCCATTAAGTGCATACACCCCCGCCTCCCACTGGAAAATGGTTTGATCCAGCACCGACCGTAGCCGGCTGGTACTGGCCCAACAGCGGGAAATACAGTGGTGGATAGTTAAAGTAAATACAGAAATCTGGAGCGCAGAAAAGAAAGGAAAAACATTTACCTGACGAATTTTAAAGTTGCATTGTGTTCCAGGTTTGAAAAGTGCTGGAATTTAGGCTAAAGTACTTGAAAATGCTTGAAATTGTAACTACTTCGTTTCACAACAAATAGCTGTCTGACTGAACAGTTCTCGTGAAGACGTTAAGATTGGGCGTTTTGAAAATAAACAACCATTAAATAATGTGATAAAAAGCGAATTATTTCGAATCATTTCGAGTATATGTAGAAATATTTAACTTAATTAAGTTTAACGTGCTGGAAAATATTGAAATGGACCTTTAAAGTGACGTACACGTGCTTGAATTCCACCTTGTAAAGGTGTATGAACCCTACAAACATGACTTTGTTCATGGCGCTGAAGCGCGGCGCGCGCGAAGTTACAAAATTCGAGAGGTGCACGACCTCGCGAACCGACAGCGCGCGAGGCCCTCCTGTACGGGCGGAGCCACTGCGATTACATCATTTTCGCGCGAACCCTCGCGCCGCTGGCGACGCGTCAAGTATAAACCAGTCAGCTGTCAGAAACAGCTTTGATGTGTGGCTATATTATATACTATATGACCTAACAGAAGGATTGTCTGCTACAGAGGAAATTCAAATGACGTGCGCGGGGGGGGGGGGGGGGGGGACTTTCTTGTCCCGGGCCCCAGCAAGACTGTCAACGGGCCTGGCGGCAAGCATCAGATATAAAACCTTGATGCTTGCTTACAAAGCCAAAAATGAACTGGCCCCTCCCTACATATTGTCTATGGTAAAAAACCGATCCATACAGCGAACACCTCAAGCTTGGCTCGACTCGAAACTCCATGCTTAAAGTCTCATGGAAGACAAAGCTCCAGACTATTCTCCATCCTGACTCCAAGATGGTGGAACGATCTTCCATTAACTGCTAGGACTGCAGAGTCTGTTGCTATCTTCAAGCGTAGACTGAAGACTCACCTGTTTGTTGAGTTCTTACCAGAGCACTAACTTGGCTGATACCACTTGCTGTTGTTCTTAAATTGTATGTCTGTCTATGGTTATTTGTGCTTCTTGGAAAATGTCTAACTTGCAAAACACTAGGTAATGACATTGACTCCTGTAGTTTAGTAGTAGTCTGACTCAATGGTATCTTGAATTCTGGCTTATCCATACTATTTCCTAGGATGAATTCTGTGATCAGATGCAAAGCACTTTGTAAGTCACTCTGGACAAGAGCGTCTGCTAAATGCTGTAAATGTAAAATGTAAAATGTAAATGCTTGCATGTGAATGACACCTAGAGCTGTACACCTAGAGGAAAAGGAACATGAAAGCACTCATCCATGTGACCGGGCTCTACAGCAAGGACATATTCAGGAAGACTGAAAGGCAGAAATACACACATTCAGGAGCACTGCCTGTAACAGCAAGATATTTATCTGGCAGAAGTGGGTACTCTCTCCAGAAAAACAAAAACAACAATGAGACCCAGATATAAGGGAGGACCACCCCTCACAAAACAGGCAAGAAACACAAAGGAGACTCTTTTAGGCAACCTCCCACTTGAAAATAAATTTTACCAGCAAGGTTAGCACACATGTAACACACACCAATTCCTAACAAAACATGACCTTTGTGAAGCTATTATATAGGCCACCTGTGGGAGCTAATGATCACTTAACTTTTTTCTTTCTGTGAAACAGCAAATTTGTCATCTCTGTTATCTCTTATCATGTGCAATATGATTGTAACAAGTAATCTGTTTTATATCTCTGGATAGTGGATGCAATATAAGTTTTGTTTTTTCATTAATAATAATTATTGTTCAAAAACATTTAGAGCTACAGAGAAGGAATATTATTTTTATATTATATGCTTTGTTAAAGTGTCTCTTTTGGTGTGACTGTTAAACACTGTGCTTCAAATATTATGTGTAACTGACGGTTTTTCTATTTTTATTTTTTTTGTTTTGGGCTTTGTTTAGTTTTTTGTCCCATTTTTCATATTTTCTACCAGTTGCTGAAATAAACGAATTTCCCTGTTAAAAAACATCATAGCCAAATATTCCCATGCTTAGACAGTTTTGCTCCATATTCACTTCTTGTGTTAACAATAAAGAAATGTATACCTCTTCTGTGAATGCACTCTGTTCATATGCTGAAAGAAAAGATGTCACTGAAACCAATCCAGCGCATTGTGTGCTGATTATGCACTGGTTTTAGACACATTCTCTACACACGTAACATAAAACCAGTTCAAGCTGACCTGACCTTTTACATGTCACACGTCACATTTCCTGGTGCTGCATGGAGTCTCTGGGGAGTCTGCAAACGTGTATATAACAGCCAAAGACCAAAAGCCTGCCAAGTGATGAGGACCAGTAAACGTTAATGGCATGCAGTTCTGTTCTGAAGCCCAGATGTTGGTGGTGTTAGTGGTGGTGTTAATGGCTCCCAGTGTGAGTGAGGGCCGGGTGCTAAGCAAGTGTGAGCTGAGGGATCTGCTCAACGCAACTCTACGTGTGAACGTGTTGGACCATTTTACTGATTTTGCTGACAGTAAGTTAAGCATACACATTTGTATGGAGGTTTTTGAATCAGTGCCATCTCAGACAAGCTTGGGAATGAAGTGTGGTGAGCCTAAAGATATGCTGTACTAACAAGCAGATACTGGAGTAAATTACCGGTAGTAATAACCGAGGAACATTTGTTTTCACTGGTGTGCCTACTGTACATAATCTCCTTCCTGTAATCTCCTTACTGTAATCTCCTTATTGTAATGTCCTTATTGTAATGTCCTTTCTGTAATCTCCTTACTGTGATCTCCATACTGTGATCTCCTTACTGTAATCTCCATACTGTGATCTCCATACTGTGATCTCCATACTGTGATCTCCTTACTGTAATCTCCTTACTGTGATCTCCTTCTCTCAGTTGTATGCACCGCGGAGCTGAGCTCTGGTCTCAACACCAGCGCAATCCACAATATTACTCTTCCCGATGATGATGATGATGATGGCAACAGTAATAATTCCAGCAGTGCCAGGAGGCCTGACCCAGGGTCAAGCAATGAAGAGTCCAGTGAGATGCCAAAACGTGGTTATCATCCTTCTACAGTCATGCCATCAACTCTTCCTCAGGGCAGCAGACAAACGCGTGGTATAAGCTGGACCAAAGAAGGGTCAGATGACTTCAGGGAAAGACCTCCACCCAGCAGTGCTACTACTGCAGGCAACTCAACCACTGCTCCCAAGAGAAACATGTCGGATCATGTAGATAATCATGGTCCACCCCGGACCACTTCTGCACAGTGGACAGGCAGTGAAGACACCCAAGACATTGAGAAACACGATCCTAAAAACAACATCGTAGCTACTACAACCATACCAACTAAACATCCCACTACAGCTACATCAACACCAACTAAACATACCATCACAGTGACTACAACCATACCAACTAAACATCCCACTACAGCTACAACAACACCAACTAAACATACCATCACAGTGACTACAACCATTCCAACTAAACATCCAACTACAGCTACTACAACAATGCCAACTAAACATACCATCATAGCAACTACAACCATTCCTACTAAACATCCAACTACAGCTACTACAACAATGCCAACTAAACATTTCATCACAGCAACTACAACCATTCCGACTAAACATCCAACTACAGCTACTACACCAACTAAACATATCATTACAGCAACTACAACCATTACAACTACACACCCAACTACAGCTACTACAACAATGCCAACTAAACATACCATCACAGCAACTACAACCATTCCGACTAGACACCCCATCACAGCTGCAATATCAACTACACATAACAACACAACAACTGCAACCATTCCAACTAGACACCCCATCACAGCTGCAATATCAACTACACATAACAACACAACAACTACAACCATTCCAACTAGACACCCCATCACAGCTGCAATATCAACTACACATAACAACACAACAACTACAACCATTCCAACTAGACACCCCATCACAGCTGCAATATCAACTACACATAACAACACGACAACTACAACCATTCCAACTAGACACCCCATCACAGCTGCAATATCAACTACACATAACATCACAACAACTACAACCATTCCAACTAGACACCCCATCACAGCTGCAATATCAACTACACATAACAACACGACAACTACAACCATTCCAACTAGACACCCCATCACAGCTGCAATATCAACTACACATAACAACACAACAACTACAACCATTCCAACTAGACAGCCCATCACAGCTACAATATCAACTACACATCACATTATAGATTCTACAACTATACGCATTACGTCTCTCAAGCAAAATGCTTCATCCTTATCATCTAATAGCACCATCGCAGCCACTGCCCTCAATCCAAACAGTTCTTCATCTATAGTTGTTCAAGGTCCACGCAGGACCAGATCTATGAAGAATGAACATGAGGAAGGCAATGAAAAATCAGGCAAAGATGACATCAATGTATGGACGCTGTACGGTTTGTTCCAGCTGCCGGATCGTATAGCCTGCTCTTCAGGAAGGCCAAACTCACTCAACCTCTGCAATATGACCTGTGAAAGTGAGTATGTTTGAAACCCACACCGCAATCACTTCTCTGACTTTTCTTTAACAATATTCTTACTCAACAAACAATTATTTTGCTTTTGAAAGTGAATGACATCTGAAGAAATGCTCTAGAAGATGGTGACTGAAATGTCTCTTTAAAGGTCTGACAGATGATGACCTCAGTGATGACATAGCTTGTGTTAGGACCATCCTAACTAAAGCGTAAGTAAAAATAATTCAAGCAAATTATTTTACAAAAATGTTTGATACTGACATATGCCTGAGCGTAAATAGTTTTACAGTACGTTTCCTGGGTAATTTATTACTGTAATGAGATGTGAGCAGGCTTGAAGATATATACTAATAAACAAGAGTGTATACTGCTGGCAGGTTTGTGTAAAATGCACAGGCATGGTCAACAACAGACAATTGACAAAGATAAGTCACACACTTAAATACACAGACAACAACGAGTGACAAGTGCAACACATAAGCTTACAAAGACAAGAGACAGGTAATACATAACACAGACACACACACATACAACGACACACCCAAGGAAGTACATATATGGACAAACGAAATCATACACAGACACGTCCAAAGGGAGGAGTCAAGGGCTTTGACAGATTGATTTGATAAAATAGCCATATGATCTCTGATTGATCTGAAGTGGTGAAGTCAATCTAGGTCCACTGTTTAAGACTTTAACTGTTGTATATCTCAGCTACTACTGGGGGATTTTTGTGACAATACTCTATAAAAAAAATGAATAAAGAAATGTTTATGAGAATTACTGCATAAAATGTTTCATTCAATAATTTAATATTGCATTTTAAAATTGTTATAATAATTCTAGTTAGCTGTTATTTAATTGTGCATTGTTCATACCTGATTAATTGTTTAACTAAAAATACTGAATTTACTATTTACTTTCATGTGTGTAGCACTATCAAATCTGATACTATCTAAATCTGTCAACATCAAAGTGAGTGGGTGGGCAGGTGTTGACAACTCCCAAAATTTGATCAAATTCCCTTGCGGCTTTCCTTAACAGCTCGGGTGGCTTTTAGACACTGTGCCGTATGCAGTGCGTTATTGGACACAAGTAATCAAACGTGCGTGATCAATGTGTCGTGACTTACTCTGAAATCCAGCCAAACAACCTTAACAGATAGGTGTTAGTGTGACGCGCAAGTCGTGGCGAGGAACGAGACACGGAATCCCTCTTGCAACTGACGTCACTTTTATTTTGACACGTAATATAGCGCTATGAAGCGCACAGAAAACATAAACAGGCACACAACGTGCAGACTGTGACAACGACGAGCACAGGACACTGCGCGAGCGCACATTAAATAGACAAACCACATTAGACCCACGTGATTACGAGACGATTCACAGGTGAGACACATTATTCAAACGACATAACCCCAACCACGGATATCCACTGACGCAGACAAAGCACGTGGACAACGTTAACACACCCAAAAGGGAGGGGCCGGGGTCCTTAATGTGACAGTTAGGGCCACATACTAACTTTGATGGATGATAGATTTTAAAATTTTATAGAGCTACACACACAAAATAATAATAATAATAATAATAATAATAAAATGTTAAATAATTAATCAAATGTTTATTAAATACATAACAACTAAATAGTTTGCTTGTAATAATTTGAGTCTATTACAAAATGAAATCACTAAATGAAAAATTTTATTAAATCCCATAAAAAAATTATTAAGTTATTTATATAATATTGTCAGACAAATTCCTCAATAAGCAACAACCAATTTCAATATATCAGTGCTTTGGTTGATTCGCCACAACAGGTTTTCAAAGGACGAATATTATGAACAAGAGCTCTTCCAGAAGTTGTAAGTAGAAATATGTCAAGAAACAACAAACAGTGAATTGGCTGTTTTGTTTGATAATGCTCATAATTTATTGGAACTGCAAGTGTCTAAAAAATGTTTTCCATTTTGCAGTTTTTCTATTGCCCATCAGAAAGAGTGCAACAGTGCAGTGGACCACCTCTACTTCTCCAGCTGTTAATATCGCACAGGCCACTGGAGATCAGGCCACTTCAACAGTAGTGACACTTTCTCCTCCTGTTCTCTAAACATAGGCCTGAGAATGTTGTCTTTCAAATAAATGTTACATAGTAATTTGCAAACAAATATGCTGCAGTGCTTTGTGAATTTCAGATATGATCCATCCATTATCCTTACCACTTAATCCCGCTGGTCAGGATCATGAAGGGGTGGGGGATAGGGTTGCTGGAGCCAATCCCAGCATCGTCAGGTAAAGGTGGGGTACACCATGGGCAGGTCGCCAGTGACCAATCAACTTAACACACATTTCTTTGGACTGTGGGAGGAAACGGGAGTACCTGGAGAAAACCCACAAGCACAGGGAGAACAAACTCCACACAGAGCGGACCCAGCTGAGAACTGAACCCAGACCACCTTACAGTGATGCGACAGCACTAACCACCACACCGTATTTATCAAATAAACAATGTTTTGGTATAATTCAGAGTGTTAGACAGAAAGGTTTCAGACACATAAAGGACATACTAGCCCTCATCAACATGCACATATTACTTCTTATTCTTCAAGTTCTGCATGATAATGTATGTAATAATAATATTAATAATAATAATAATAATAGGTTACATTTATATAGTGCCTTTCACAAAGCCAAGGATGCGTAACATCACATATGAGGGGACACACTCTTAAGAAGAATAATGATAGGTAGAGGAAAGTTTGAAGTTGTTTTTTGAAAGAAGACTTTGAAAGAAGAGATTGAGGCAGAGAGTTCCAGAGTTTTGGGGCAGCAGCACTGAAAGATCTACTGCCCATGGAAGCATTACTGTATTGTTTCCGGATGATAATGCCTAAGGGGGAAATTTAGAGAACGAATAAAAGGGGTCCAAGAACAGAGCCCTGGGGTACCCCCTGAGTGACAGGTGTAGTGGAAGATCTGTAGGAGCCTAGTAATATAAATTGTTGCCTGTTGGTGAGATAATACTGTAGCCAAATAATAGCCAATCCTGTAACACAGATAGACTGTTGCATGGCAACAATTTTTTCCATTATTTTAGCCATGAATGGGAGGTGCGAGATGGGTCTGTAATTAGATGGCAAAGATGGGTATGGACCAGGTTTTTTTTGTATAGGTGTGACAGCAGCTATTTTGAGAGAAGAGGGGACGGTGCCTAACAAGAAGTATTGGTTTATCAATTGGGAAATAGGAGTGGATATAAATTTGAGAAGGGTGGGGGAGCTGGGTCAAGTTTACAGGAAGAGGAGGACGACTCACTAAGGATGTCAGACACGGTGGTAGTTTCAACAGAAGTAAAGGCAGAAAGGCATTTATTTGTACTCTGAGAGGGAACTTCGGGGAAAAATGAACTAGTCAATATGAGAAATAGTTGATGTCTTGTTCATTTTATCTTGAATGAAATCTAAGAAGGCATTACACTGTTCAGTAGAGGAATGAAAGATGGAAGAGGGTGATTAAAGAAGTTTATTTATAGTGTTAAATAAAGCTTTGGGCCTATAGCAACTACCATTTATGATACTGGAGTAATGATACTGACACTGATACTGGCAGTATTTAAAGCATCCCTATACTTGGATACTAGTTGATTAAAGATCATGAGGTGAACCATGAGTCCAGTCTTTTTGTGAAGGCGCTCAAGACACCTAACTTTGGTCTTAATAGCTCTGAGCTCAGGAGTTAACCATGGAGAGGAGTGGGTAGCAGGGACCTGTCTAATCTTCGGAGAAGCATGGATGTTGAGTGTTGCAGAGATAGTATTGCTATAATGTGTAAGAATGTCATCAGGTGAGGACAGTTTAGAGACATCCGCAAAAGATGAAGAAAGAAGGGAGTGAGAGAAAGCCTGAGGGTCAAATGAGTTTAGTTTATGGAAGGTAACAATTGTTTTAGAGAGAGATTTAGGAGAAGGCAGACTCAAAGAACATTCAATGAGCTTATGGTCAGTAAAACCAACAACAGAACCAGAAACTGAAATGTCCAGGAGCCCAGATGTACAGAGCAAATCGAGGATGTGTCCATGAGTGTGCATGGAAAAATCGACATGTTGTGTAAGTCCAAAACATTCAATTTGGATGTCTGACAATTTTCTGCAATTAAATAAACAGAAGACAGAGGTTCTTGTTCTTGGCAGTGATTCACAAAGGAATGATGTCCAGACCTATTTAAATCAAATGAATCTGAATGCCAGACAATGTGTTAAGAACCTGGACGTCACCTTTGATAATGAGCTCAGCTTCAAATCACACATCATGACTACATGCAAAACAGCTTATTTTCACCTTCGAAACATCGCTAAGGTCCGAGATATGCTCACTCCTGCTGACGGTGAAAAACTTGTCCATGCATTTATCACATCAAGGCTAGATTATTGTAACGCTGTTCTATCTGCTCTTCCAAAGAGCTCTATTTCTCACCTACAGCGAGTTCAGAACTGCAAGGGTTCTGACCCGCAGGAGAAAGAGGGATCATATTACACCGGCACTCCACTCACTGCACTGGTTACCTGTCAGCTTTAGAATAGATTTTAAGGTTCTAGTGATGGTTTTTAAATGCCTTCATGGTCTTGCTCCTCTTTACCTCAGTGAAATGATGGTTAGATATGTTCCAGTCAGGTCTCTCAGGTCTTCAAACGGTAATCTACTGGTGATTCCTAAAAGCTGATTAAAGATTGGCGAGGGTGCTTTTAGCCACTATGGCCCAAAGCTCTGGAACTCTCTTCCTGAAGAGCTCAGAGGCATTTCATCCCTGCATAGTCTCAAAACTTTCCTGTTTAGATCTGCTTTTAGTTAAGAAACTCTCAATCTTATTTACTTTATTACATTATGTTGTCTATTATTTTATAATTTGTCACTTTATTTCATTATTTTATTGTGTTTGTTTCCTTTTTATCTTTAATTTCTTTTAATATTTTATTTTTGTCTTATCTTTGCTTCCTTTTATTGTTTCTTTTTTATTTATTCTGTAAATTACATTCATGAGTTCTACAGACAATGCACATGTGGAGAATATTAAAGTCACCCAATAACATGATGGCAGAAAACGTGGCGGAGGCTACTGTGAGCAATTCATTTAATTCAGTTACGAAATTAGCAGGAGATTTGGGAGGACGATAAATTAACAGTAGCAGAAATGGTGTAGCAGCAGCGACTTTCAAAGCTAAATATTCAAATGATGTGGTGTTATGAAAAGTCAACTCTTTGACCTTTAACCTATGCTGGAAAACTGCAGCTAATCCTCTTCCTTTCCCAGTAAGCTGATACTTTGATATGAAGGTGAAACCATTGGGCAACATCATGTTTAAGTGAATGTAGTCTTCAGCCTGCTGTAAGGTTTCAGTTAACAAAAGCATGTCCAGTTTGTTATGGAGATGTGAGATTATGCATGTTCCCAATAGGGCAAAAATTACCGTAGTTAATTCCTTTGGTATGTAAATGATGATGAACAGTGCGTTTGTGAGTCCAGATGACAGGGATGGAACCATCAGGAACGTAGTGTGTTGTTGTACCAACTGTACCCTTCCAACCCACGCACTTCCATCACATGATGGGCTCCACCTGATAGAAATCTGCAGAATAGAGTGTTTAAGTAATGAACCTTTCTGACGCAGATGCCTGGTGACTCTGATATGGGTGTGAGATCATCTTAAAGGTCATTCTCTTCACCATACAGTAAACAAATGTGTAGATTTGATGTCAGCATCTGAGAATCTGAGAAAAAAGAAATTTAAATGCTTTTTGAAATTATGTCTGATTAAGCGTTTTGAGAAACTGATGATCCAGATAGGAAATGAATCATATGAATGAATGATGAATCATATGAATGAATTATGAATGATAGTTCATTCTGGTGGGGTGGCAAGTTTCAACACATCCAACCAAGATTTATTTAGCCAATTTACAAATGACACTTAAAAATACTCTGAAAGCAGTCAGGCTAATTTAAAGTCTAGTGTAGTGGTTTTTGTCATGTTGGAGAGCCAGTTTCACAAGATCCTGCCCTGAAAACCAACACCTCACCAAGCACATCTGACACTTTTGCACTCAGGTGTGGCTCAGGTTTACTTGTCCCAATGACTATGACTCAGCATAAAACCAGCACAATGGTTGAAGATCCATGGTGGTGGTGGCAGGACATTATGCGGGATGCCAGACCTTTATATGGCTGCAACCGGTCACTCGCCATGCAGGACCTACAGAGGAGAGACGAACACAGTCAAGATGCAGTTCCGTTCAGCAATGGAGGTGGTGTTGCTGGTGTTAGCGATGGTGTTGATGTCCCCCAGTGTGAGTGACGGTCGAATACTGAGCAAGTGTGAGCTGAGGGATCGACTGAACGCGACTCTGCCTGCAGATGTGCTAGACCACATCGGAGGACTGGCCAAACGTAAGTGAAGCTGAGATCATTGCTGTTCTTTCTCTCATTAGCATAAAGAAGCTGACTTTAGAATCTCTTCTCTCTGCTTCGCAGTTGTGTGCTATGTGAACCTGTGTTCTGGGTTCAACACAAGCAAGGTCCAGGAGGTCCCTGTTTCCAACCTTGGTGGTACCAGTCACGAAAGCCCGAGCAACTCCACACATGGGTCAAGCAGCGAGGAGTCTGATGAAGATGAAGATGAAGATAACGATGACGATGAACATCACACAGTTCCAGTCAACCTCAGTAACTCAAACTTCACTCCCACAACACACGCTTCCAGTCATCTCCGCAGGCTCAGGTCTGTGCAAAACAATGAAGAAAAGGATGAAGACCATGAAGAGGATGATGAGGATGAGGAGGGCAATGAAGGAGCAGCCAGTGTCACCAAATCAAGCAACACATCTTATACAACTAATAATTCATCCTCCTCATCCGACTTCAACCAAATTACTTCAACCAGCACCCCTATAACATCAACAAACCCCACAACATCCTCTACAACATCAACCGCCTTTCTGAGGATGTATGGTTTGTTTCAGTTGCCACAGAGTGTTTGCTCCTCAGAAGATCAGTCTTCTGCCAACCTCTGCAATATGACCTGCAATAGTGAGTGGCACACTAATATTTCTCCTATACTAGCCGTTAGTTTAAGTAAGTAACTTACATATAACTTAACATTATTGTAAGTAGTAACTTACATTTGCATGAATGTGCTTACTGACACCTGACTGAAATCACACTTTTAAGGTCTGATGGACGATGACGTCAATGATGACTTTTCTTGTCTTGGTAAAATGTGAGTAATAATCAAAGTGATGGTTAAACAAAAACAAAAACAAACAAAGTAATTCTGAAATCCGTCAAAGAATTTGGCATTGTTGTGGTTATTGATTAGCACAAGTTAAATGTGAGTTAACTTTCAAATCTATTTGAATAGCTGTGATTATTTTTATTTCACAGCTAGTCTCTAAAAGCAATACATGTTTATCAAGACCCACTGTTTCATTCATGTATTTCTCTCACTTTTTACAAATATTAATGTAATTTTGTTTTTTTTATAAATATTAATGCTTTGTCAACAGCCTCAGCCATCCAGAGGAACCTTTTATAGAGCATGTCTGGGAACAGTAAGTAGCAAAGCAAACATCTGGATTTTAAAATAAGATAAGAGATAAAATAAGATAATACTTTATTAACCCCTCAGCGTGGAAATTTGCATTGTTACAGCAGCAGAGAATAGTGTCAGGAAATACACATATATAAGATTCAGATATACAGAGAAATAAATAAAGAGTATAAATATATATGCAATGTATGTAGTTCTAAACAGTTATGGTTATTGCACATGGTAGACTTAAATATTGCACATGGTAGAGCAGTAAGAGCAGTAAAGTACAGTGTGCAGTTTGTTGTACAGTATGAGCTATGGAGAGCAGTGTCTGTTGTACAGTACAGGTGAACTATGGAGAGCAGTGTCTGTTGTACAGTACAGGTGAACTATGGAGAGCAGTGGCTGTTGTACAGTACAGGTGAACTATGGAGAGCAGTGGCTGTTGTACAGTACAGGTGAACTATGGAGAGCAGTGGCTGTTGTACAGTCTGACGGCATGTGGAAGGAAGGACCTGCGGTATCTCTCCTTCACACAGCGCGGGTGCAGCAGCCGGGCACTGAAGGAGCTGCTCAGTGCTGACAGGGAGTGGTGCATGGGGTGGGACAGGTTCTTCAACATGTGCTCGAATTTGGTCCTGGTCCTCCTGTCTCCCACCACCTCCACCGGGTCAAGATGGCCCCAGGACAGAGCTGGACTTCTTGATGATTTTGTTCAGTCTCTTCCTGTCAGCAGTGGAGATGCTGCTGCCCCAGCAGATCACTCCATAAAAGATGACTGATGCCACCACAGCATCGAAGAAGTTCCTCAGGAGCGCGCGCTCCACTCCAAAGGACCTGAGTCTCCTCAGGAGATACAGTCTGCTCTGACCCTTCCGGTAAAGTGCAGCTGTGTTGTCAGTCCAGTCCAGCTTGTTGTTGAGGTGAACACCCAGGTACTTGTAGGACCTCACCATCTCAATGTCCCTTCCCTGGATGTTCACTGGTACAGGAGAAGAGTGTTTGGCCCTGCGGAAGTCCACTACCAGTTCTTTAGTTTTACTGGTGTTAATCTGCAGGCAGTTCCTCTGGAACCAATCCACAAAGTCCTGAGTCAGTTCTCTGTACTCCCTGTCGTCTCCCTCACTGATGAGGCCGACAATAGCAGAGTCGCCTGAGAACTTCTGCAGGTGGCAGCTGGCAGAGCTGTACTTGAAGTCAGCAGTGTAGAGAGTGAAGATAAAGGGAGCAAGGACTGTTCCCTGTGGAGCCCCCGTACTGCAGACAGCCACGTCAGACTGGCAGTCTTGTGTCCTCACATACTGAGGTCGGTTTGTGAGGTAGTCCAAGATCCAGGTGGCGAGGTGATGGTCCAAACCAGCGCACTCCAGCTTGTCCTTCAGTAGTGTGGGTTGGATTGTGTTGAAAGCACTAGAGAAATAAAAAAACATGATTCTCACGATGCTCCCAGCATTCTCCAGGTGAGAGAGAGACCTGTGTAGAAGGTGGATGATGGCATCCTCCACTCCAATGCCAGGTTGGTAGGCAAACTGAAGTGGGTCCATAGCTGGACTCACCAGGGGGCGGAGGTGGACAAGAAGCAGTCTCTCCAGGGTCTTCATCAGGTGTGAGGTCAGTGCCACACGCCTATAGCTATTAAAGTCTTTCGGGTGTGGGGTCTTAGGCACTGGTACCACGCAAGATGTTTTCCACAGCTGTGGAACTCTCCCTAATCTCAGACTGAGATTAAAGATGTGTCCGGCCACACCACACAACTCGTCTGCACAGGACTTGAGAAGCCTTGAGCTGATTCCATCTGGGCCTGCAGCCTTCCTGATCTTGATCTTCCTGAGCTCACCTCTCACCTGGGACATGGTAAATGCCAGACTGAAGTGGGGGGGGGGGGGGGGGGGGCTGACTGCTGGAGTGTGTGTCAGCAGGAGAGCCGTTAGGTGGGGGGGTTGAGTGAGGGGGGCTGGCTGCTGGAGTGAGTGTCAGCAGGAGAGCCGTTTGGTGGAGGCTGTGAGTTGAAAGGGAGGGGGTTGGGTGTAAAAGAGGGTGTAGGGCAGTATGCTGATGGTGCCAGACAGGGAGATCCCAGCAGTGGTGTCTGTGAAGTGGAGGGGGCAAGTGAGTGATCAAACCCAGACTCCTCTGACATTATTCTGCTGCAGCTGGACCTCCATCTTCCTCCTGTAGCTGGCCTTCCCCTCTCGGATCTTTCTCCTCAGTTCCCTCTGCACACCCTTCATCTCCTCTTTGTCACCTGATCTAAAAGCTCTCTTTTTCTCCTTCAGGAGAGCCTTTATATCAGGGTTAATCCAGGGTTTGTTGTTGGAGAAACACCGAACAGTCTTGGTGGGTACGGTGTTCTCCACACAGAAGTTCACATAGTCTGTTATGCAGTGTGTGAGACCATCGATATACTCCCCATGTGGATCACACAGTTCCTCACACCAGTGTTGTGCTGAAACAGTCTTTCAGAGCCTCTTCAGACTCCACAGTCCATTTCTTCACTGTGCGGGTGACGGCTGGTTCTCTGTGTACGAGAGGTTTGTACACAGGGAGAAGATGAACCAGGTTGTGATCAGATCTTCCTAGGGGAGGGAGGGGTGATGAGTTATATGGTCCTTTTGTGTTGGCATAAAACAGATCCAGTATCTTATTGTCTCTGGTTTTGCAGGTAACGTACTGGGTGAACGTAGACAGGGTCGATGATGGAGAACAGTTGTTAAAATCTCCAGAAATCAGAAGGAGGGCTTGGGGGTGCTGGGTCTGAATCCTGCTCCCAACTGAGTGCAGGACGTCACAGGCAGTGTCGGTGTTAGCAGACGGGTAAACATACGCAGCTATCGCGATAGCGTGTGAGAACTCCCGCGGTAGATAGTAGGGTCTCATGCTAATGGCTAACAGAGAGAGATCGTACATTGCCCATGGTAACGGAAGGGAGAACTGGTTTGCATCGTCTCCTTCTCGCCCGGCGCAGAGCCCCCAGTGTCTCCTCCTCAGCTCGCGGGGGATCTCAGCTCGTTCCCCTGGGGCGACCGCTGAGTCACGTAGCGCCAGAAGCTGCTCCCGAGTGTAAACAATGGGGTCCTGCATGCTGTGCACTGGATCCCCGGTCACGTGTATAATACACGAGAAATAACAAAGAAAAAAAAGTGCAAACTTCACTAATTTACTGCCACGGTGTGCGGACAGAGTAAAAAAATGCGTAAACTTAAACTGCTATTTAAAAAAAGAGCGAAAAGTACGAGAAAAACGCTCACAATGAGCGGGAGCTGCTGTAACAGGCAGCAGTTTACATTCCTTTTTTTAAAACAAACAATTACATTTTTAGACAGCATGCCACCGTTCTTTGTGTTGTTGTTTATATGTTTTATATGTCAATAGCACAAGGGGTAGACAGTCCTATATCAAGGCAGTTTCCAGTCCAAGAATAGTCCCTAGACCAGGGGTGCCCCTTCGATCGCGAAGGAAGTGTGGGTAGATTGCATGACATTAAAAAGTAGTGGATGAATGATAGGCTATCGTCCATCTGCACTGACGGTTGTATTTTGATTGACATACATGGTAGCCAATCTAATGTCTAGGGTTTGACACACGCAACACCCCACACATAAACTTCCAATAGTAATTTTCCATTAGCAATAAGTTCAGTCCAAGACTAGGCTTAATTTAAATTCAGTCCAAGACTGTATGTATGTCCACTGTAACACATGGGCTCAGAGATAGCTAAACTAAATGCAAGTGCAGGAAGGTATGTTAAGAAACAGAATGAAACACATAAATAGAGAGTATAGCACAGATTGAGAACATAGAATATAGATCAGATCGAAGCCCACTAACAACTACGAGCAACGAAATATAACATGAATACACTGCTTTGATAATAAAACAAGGAACATGAAAATACCATGATGCCATCAATATCCGACAATCAAGAGTACAACAGAGAGGGTTTAAATACACGGAAGATCCATAAAGAAATATGGTATCTAACACAAGATGTAATATACAAAAAACTTCTAGAAAACTTACAGAATGAAAAGAGTCATCATATCTCATTATACTGTATATCTAACCATATATCTCATCATACGTCTCATTATGTGTTATCTCTTTTACAGTTTTTCAGCTGTCCTCCAAGAATGTCACAGTGTGGACAACAGCCAGTATTTCTCCATGTGTTGATAGTTTTCTTCCATTATTATAATGTATTCATTCCTGCACCACCAAATGTCCACCTCACACTAAAAACACTAAAATGTAACAGCTATTTCTAAATTTAAATATTCTCGATCGCAAGTACTATATTATTTCTAAATATTACTAATTATTTGTATCTGTGTTTAACATCTTGTGGATTTGACATATGCCTTGTGATTGCTAAGGTTCAGAGGTAGAGTGAATGTGGCAGTGATCAAACATGGTGCAAACTCCAGTAAAATGATGGAATGCTATAACTCTGGGATTTCATGTTTCCACATACAGTAAACACCAACAAACATCTCGATAAAACACTTCTGTGACCCATGAGAAGCTGTAATGGAGCCCATCTCCATTGTGATGTAATAATGGTGTAACAGGGTGAACATGCCTCATTTATTTCAGCTCAAACTGGGACCCCACCAATTGGCTTTCAAAATGCCAGACATGGTATAGTGAGAACAGGTTAACACACCCACTACAGACAGTAAACTCAAATAAGGCTTAAAAAAATTATTATTTTTTTTATTTAATTATTTTTTATCATTCTTACAAAAGAAGTCCCTGTAATTTTGAGTTGAAGAACAAAGTTTTTGTCACAAACTTTGACCAGCATTTGGCACATGTTTTAATCCACAGTGATTTATAATATTTATCAATCTGTTACTATATGTGCTCATTTGGGTTTGAACAAAAAAAACATTGTGGTGTTTCTAAGGCAACTGTGCTGCCATTTAAGATCTGCCAGTGCTGTAAACTTTCAAGACTGAATTGTGAAACAAAATGTGACATTTGGATTTTAGAATTCCACATCACTGTGCAGTTCTTGGCTACCCTGTGAGCAGAACGCCACAGTTTTCACTTTTATATCTGTCTTAGGTTCACCTGTGTTTCACATTTATTTTGCACTAATGTTAACTTAAATATTCTTTAGCTTGTGATAAACTGCAATACCTGGATTTTTTTTAAATATATGATAATGTGTAACCTTTGCACATGCTACATTGTATCTTTTCATTTTCAGACTATGTTTCAATCCAGCAAATAAAGCAATGTACATTAAGACATGCAGAAGTGTGCTCTCACTGATAATCTCCTGATCTTAGTATAGCTCAACTTACAAATTATTTATCTGTCTTTCACTGCCAATGTGCCTTTTGCCCAAATGCTTGCTAGTATTTAACTGCAAGCTAATGGGAGCTAAATCTAAAATGAGCTTTTTTCACCCAAAGGCCAATGGTTCTTAGCTGTCAAGAAAACAATAGTGGAAACACGGTTGAACTAGGAAGTCACTGGGAAGTCAGTAAATTTAAATAGTCTGTAAATAGCAACACTTTAAGGAGCTAAAATCTCTTAGTAATTATGAGGAAAAACCTTTCAATTGGTTTAAGTATAATATTAAGCATGACAATGTCACAGTAGGTCAGCCTAGATGCCACCAGAGGGCGCGTACACACACACCCCCTCTGTCTCACACACGCCCACAACCGCACGGAGCACACCCTCTCAGTCTCGGTCACTCCTACCATCCCAATCACCGGAGTACTGACACCTGTCACAAAATCAGGTGGTGGTGTATTTATTCCCACAGGTCGCGCCGTCCAGTGCTGCACATTCACCCTGCTATCCCGCCTCGCTCCGCGGGAGAAAGACCTGCTTGTTGTAATCATCTACGCACTCCGTTGTTGCTATTTAAACCGCTTTTCTTTTCTCTTTTCCTTGCCTGTTTATACTGCCTTGGTGCCTGAGTATGTAAGTTCGACATGGATAATAAAACCAGTCACCCTCAGCCTCTGCCTCCTGCTGCATCTGTCTCAACGTCACAGACAAGCTATGCAAAAAAACTATGGGGGTTTTCAATTAGTGGAACAGTATCCATGACTTCAGGCCCAACCAGTTCAGTAGGCTGGCACAAAGGTCAAATGCAGTCTGAGTCAGCATTAAACTACTGACCCTGCTGTGTAAGTGTTTGTATCCTCTAACTGCTATAAGTGCATTTGAGCATTTGGTTTCTCTGACTTCATTCACCTGGGCTTCTACCACAGATATCGTGTTATTATTAATAATCTGGTATGCTGTCTGCTGTGCTTCGTTGTTCAATCTTCCTCTGAATGACCTCTAACCTTTACATCCCTAACACCTCTAATCATTTCCAACTGTCACATTTGGCTCTTCTCCCATCTGATAATCACGTTCTTGTTTTCCTTTGCCATACGCATCTTTGTTTAGTTTTTTTTCTACGCCTCGTCATTTAGTTCTCCACCCCTTGTCTTTGGTCTCACCTCAGTGTATATGTACCCATTCTTTTCTGTTCCATGTTGCTGGTTTTTTGTTATCCTATCCTCGGTTTGTTTATCCTAGGCTCTGTTTTTTTTTTCACTTAGCCTCGTGGTTTTTTCGAGCCCTGATGCATGTTGTATAAAATCTCTGTTGTTTGTGTGACCTCATTATGTGTTCTCATCTTTTTGTCGCTCTTTCAATCTCTGCCTCCTTTTTCTTTTGGCTTTTTTTTCTTCGTTTGTACACAGTAAGAATTTTCCCTGGGGAGCAGTAATCGGGTGGGTAGAACCACAAAGAAGACAAGCATGTGGGTACTGCCCCATGTATTATATTAGTGCATATTAACATAGATTAGATTGGATTAGATTGGTTAATGGAGTACTTTATGGAGTTGTTGTTAGGAGTTCTTCCCTTTTGTCTCTGTGTTGACTCCCCAACACTAGGCCTGGATGGCAGTAGTGGATGTTTGTGATGTCTGAACCAGTAAACTTCCATACAGCCATGGGTGGAAACTCTACAGTGTACCGCACTGAAGGTGTTTTCACACTTTACCATGTTATCACATATCAGGCGGGGTTCTAACACTCTTTCTCAAACATGTGATTTGAATAGAATTAAGAGGGGTTTTGTTTTCCCGGCTTCATTGAAAGAGACATAAGAAACCTTCTGCGCTTCCATTTCATTAGACTATAATCAGGGTCTTCTCCGTCTGCTGTGTGTTTTATGTCTTTCAATACCCCCCACCCCCCAAGCTAGGTGGTCCAACTCCAGTGTGTCGTCAGGGAAACGATACCCTGGGTTTACTTCAGCGATTGTTTGTTTGGACACACTACTGCGTTTGACTGTAGTACACTCAGAAAAGCGAAACACAGTACAATGCAAATAGAAGTGTACATAAGAACTGTTTGAACAAAATAGTTTACCTACAATATATTATATGGTTATATTAGAAAATAGAAAAACTAGATGAATATTTTAGAGAATAATAGCAAACATGTGAGCGATGGTGTGTGAGTAATCCAGTACATGCACACTGAGGGCTTTTTAAAGTGTTTAATGTCACTTAACATGATATAAATTTATATGAATGCACATTCCACCATCTTACATAGCACATAGCGTAAGTACAACATACCATGTCCCAGTGTTAATATTAAATTATAGTAATGGAAGTGCTTGATCTACAGTTTAAAATTCTGGTACAATCTCCGATCTCTGTAGGTGCTTGAGGATCGGTGCTTTTGAAATGGATCTCTGCAAAAAGGACATTGTTCTGTCGTGGATCATGTGATGGGTGTTCTAGGAACATTCTTCAAAGTAGTCAGAAGGCACCACAGTGAGACACTGTTGGTCAACCACCATAGATAATCTGTGAAATGCAGTAAAAGGGTAAACATGAACAGAAATATCGGAAAGATTTCAGATATGGGGAGTGGGGGGCGGGGGGTGGTGACAGACTACAACAACAATCTTATTTATAATTATGCTCTTGAAGGTGACACTTTAGATAGCTCATAATCCAGAGTAATAACTTAGACAATCATAAAAGAATTACCAATACTGGTGGAGTGAAGCGAATTATT
Organism: Brachyhypopomus gauderio; assembly: GCF_052324685.1. Classification (NCBI taxonomy): domain Eukaryota; kingdom Metazoa; phylum Chordata; class Actinopteri; order Gymnotiformes; family Hypopomidae; genus Brachyhypopomus; species Brachyhypopomus gauderio. Next base: position 1,052,240 of record NW_027506907.1, read on the forward strand.
TTAAATTACAGTTACTCTTTGAAATTAAAAGTCTGAAATTTGAACTGTTGCTTTCCATTTATTTTTATTACTTAGTCCAGAATTTAAGATACAAGCAGAATCCGGATGATTTATAACAGCCCATAATATTTTTATTCCAACTGTACTTTTTTATTTATTTTGATTAAACTGCAACAACATGCTTAGTACTTTTTACAAAAACTGCATTTTTTAAACCATGTGTCAAAATTGAATGGACAAAACATTTCTTATGGAAGTTAAAACTGAAGTTAAAGTAGCAATAAGTCATTTTCAAAATTCTGCTTGGGATGATTCAGTTGTTGGCCCAGAAGATTTAATTCCTCTGTACTAAATCTTTGGTAATCATGGCCACCTCCATGTGGGGACCTGCCCTATGGAGCACACTGCTTCATTTGAGGACTGACAGTAATTTGATTCTTTATTTCATGTGAGCTGTACTTTTTTTTAAATATGTAAAACAATAAAAATCAACTTCTGTTAAAATTGTTTGTTAATTATCAGGGGGAGAATTGTGTTGCTCCTTTAAATTAAATAAAGTAGCAGTGTGTAAGATTTATGGGGAGCTATTAGCAGAAATGTAGGCACAATGTGAAGTGGAGTATAAAAAGATAACAAAAATAGTATTATAAAATACACCAATGCTCAATAAATTATAGTATGTATTATTAACAATAGACACAACAAATATTTCTTCCTCCCGGAAATGTATTCTGGTAGCTAGCCTTTGTTGCTTAGCAACATAATCCAAAGATTTGCCTATTGAATGGACAGAACAGACTTAACAGTTTAAACACCTGGCACATTAATACAGAGTCCAGTCTTTGTGAAGTGGTCTCGGGTAGTCATAGATAAACACTTTTTTTCAACATGAGTCAGCAAATTAGATTTAAAGACTGGAAACATCCGTTTTGTAATGCAGGTTCTACTGTACAACATGCTTGGAAGGGAGCGATGAGAAAGGGGGTATTCATTTGGTTGCAATCTGAAACCTCACCACTAGATGTCACTAAAGTATACACACTGTTACTTTAACGTACATGTACCTATTTACATACAGTGTATAAAGTGCAGTGTATGAAATGCTTGTGTGTGTGTGTGTGTGTGTGTGTGTGTGTGTGTGTGTGTGTGTGTGTGTGTGTGTGTGTGTGTGTGTGTGGTAAAACTTACCCCATCTCATTCAAAATCTTCAGGCAGGCAATGTCATCAGTGATGTCATCATCAATCAGAGCTGTTAAAGTACAAAAAAAGAAAAAGCTAAGCAGACCTGCACAGACCACAGAGCAGAATGCATTTATCAAATAGATGTAACAAATATATTTCAGTGTTATGTACTCTAAAGAACTACAATTTGCTTATGTATTTTGGAACCATACTTACCGGTGCAGTCCAGTTCGCAAAGGTTCAGACTAATTGATTCTGAATTGCATGCTATATCATTTAGCTGAAAAATTCCATACTGGAGTGTTCTGGAGAACAAGTCATCTTCATCTTCATCTATCTCCTCCTGATCTGTCACATCTTCCTCGTTATGGATGTATCTCTTTTTAATTTTGCTTTTAGAAGATTCTTCACTTCCTTCATTTCCTGACCCCTCCGTAGGACCATCTCCAGACATGTCTATAATGATTTCATCTGCATTTCCTGACCCACCCTCTTCTTCTGCATTGGACAGTTCTCTTGATTTTCTTTTAAATCCTTCAGATCCATCACCGGACTGATCTCCAGAACCACTTCCCGAATTCTCACCTGACTCACTTCCAGATCCTGACAAATCTCTAGAACCACTTCCGGACCCATCACCGGACTGATCTCCAGAACCACTTCCAGATCCATCACCGGACTGATCTCCAGAACCACTTCCCGAATTCTCACCTGACTCAATTCCAGATCCTGACAAATCTCTAGAACCACTTCCGGATTCATCACCGGACTGATCTCCAGAACCACTTCCAGATATATCACTTGGCCCCTCTCCAGAACCACTCCCAGAAGAGTCATCATCTGAACCCTCTCCAAAAGTGAGTCCTCTTAGTAACCTTGTCTTAGGAGCTAAATTGTCTTCAGTTAATAACTTGTCCTCAGAATTTAATTGCTCTTCAGCCATCACTTGTAGTACTGGGATATCCTTCATCCCATATAGATCGTTTTCATTTGGGCCATTTATAGTAGGTATCAGGTGTGGAGAGTTGAAGTTGTCGATGGATATAAGACTGGTGTTGAACCAAGAGGTGTGCTCCACTGTACAAACAACTGCAGAAAAATGTTGCAAACAGAAATTACATGATACCCTTAAAACATAAACTTATACATAAAAGATTGCATAAATTAATCTACAAGGAAACATTACAAAAATTTAATATGGTATGAACATGAATTAAATACAACATAAAGGAAAAAATAGAGTGTAAATAAAAAAGTGAGAGAGAACCAGGCTTCAGAATTTTTTTCATGGATAATTATATAGATTTTTTATTTTATTTTTATTTACATCTGAAGTTGGTTGTTTTATACATATACATCACCAGTCTGTATTTATTGTATGTAATGCCCAGGGTTCAAGGAGTACATGGAGCAGACACACATGCGGAGTGCTGACAGGTTTATTACACACCGAGGCCCACTCGGGAGAGGCGGAGAGGGACAGATTACCAACAGACACACTAGACTCTGACTTACACAAATGTAAACAAGACTATCCAAATGACACAGAAAAAGGAAACACCAAAGGACGAGAGTAACAAGCACACGACTGGGAATATAAGACAAAACGACCAAACAATATAGCGAGAAAAACAGAGACAAGAGCAGAGTAACAAAACACAAGACAAACCCAGCAGACACCTCGAACAAGGACCTGGAATAACGTAGACAATACAGAGGGCTGTCAAGCAAATTTGGGAACAACAACAACATTGCACAAATCAAGGGGTATAAATGTACAGACTAAACCAGGTGAATAGAATAACCAGGAGCGGGGGACTAGGAAACAAGAACTAAACATGAGCAAGGATATGAAAACACAGAAGAAAGACAGACACAAACATGATTGATGGGGGAGTGGGGGGGGGGGGTGTGATTTGTGACATTGTATCGCCTGGTCAACTGTATCTATGGCTGTATTAAGAATTGTGAACTTACACTGAGCGAGGATGTCCTCGTGGATCACCTTCTGCAGCTTAGGGAAGGCCTCCTTCAGGCTGGACCTCAGCTCACACTTGCTCAACACGCGCCCCTCACTACCGCAGCAGGCCATCATCACCAGCACCGCGAGCACCAACATCTTCACCGATCGAAGCAGATTTGGCATTGCACTCCTCTCTGTGGGACACCAGAGATAAGTTTAAGTTTAAGTTTACTTGAACTGTGACGGTTGCTGTGCATCTTCCTGAAATGTGGCACCACTCATTGGCAACAGAATCTTATTCATCCAGCTAAACACGGACAGCACCAGACTGAAGAAGTGTAAGCGGACTGCTGTACTGTGACCCACAGAATTTATGGTCATGATTGGTTGAATTTTTCAGCAAGGTCCCCAGGTTCTGAACACCATACTCAACAGGACAGAGTGGGATTACAGGAGTGGTAGCTCTCATTAGGGAAACCGATGAAGAAGAAAGCTTCACTCTACTGGAAGGAATGGCTTTACAGGAGTGGTTGAAGAGAGAAAAAAAATGCTCCCCGCCCAGTCAGACAGAATGGGTTAAAAGGAGTGCAGGCACTGGCACCAAAGAAAAGAAAAGAGTCAGAAAAGAATCAGGTCCTGTTGACTCATGGAGTCGAGGCAGGGAACAACTGAACCAGAGAGCTGCCCACTACCCTCACAGGGTGAGGCCCGGCGTGAGATGGCATGGTGAGGCTTCTTCACCATGACATAAGCAGACAGGGAGACTGTCTCCCTCTGAAGCAACAAGGACAGCGAAAAACTCTCGCAGGCATTGACCTTCTCAGGACACCACTGGTACCAGCATCAGTAGAAACATCATGTTCTTCAGACCAAGGTTTCAGAAAGAAACCTTTATACAGACAGATATCATCTGCAGTTGATCCAGTTTATTACTGATTGACAGCGTGTGGCCCATGGTGTTGACATCTCCTTACCTGAGGAGCATGTCAAGTAGCATAGTTTTGCCACTTAAACTGAATTGTACATAAGAAACAGCCATTCAAAACAAAGATGACGGGAGGCCCTAAAGCCAATGGTAGTTATGTCATGGTAGTTATGTCATCAGTGCAGAAGAAGTTTTCTGATGGGCAACTCCTAAAACGTGCCTGAACACCTGCTGGAGCAGGTCGGGTGGTTTTGTCTGTGCAAACAGTCAGAACACATGAAAACATCAAAGTGAGGCAAAGCTGATCTTTGGATGGCACTGCTACCCTTGATAGTGAGGTATCTAGTTAGTGTGAATGAGGTCATATGTTTTGATAATTTAGTGGGGTCACTGTACCCTTTATAGCGAGGTATCTTGTTAGTGTGAATGAGGTCCTCATTCTTGATAAATTGGTGAGGTATTTATATGGCTTTATACTTTGATCATTTACATGTCTGTTTTAGAGCTTTTTAGAGAGCTGACATAAACCTTTTTTTATAATTATATTATATTATTATTATATTATATTATAATAATAATTTTTTAAATTATTGGTGATGCAGGTCTTGACCTACACACACACGCACACTCACAAATGTATGGTTCATAGCAGAGTCGGATCACACAGGCAGTTTTCCAAACAGTCCCTTTCTGAATTAAAATTTGGTTCATGATTGTGTTAGTCAGCAGGAATGTTAGAGAGTTCACACAATCTAAAGAATTTTATTGATTATTATTACTTGCAATTATAAAATAACTTTAATGGCTTCTTTAAAAATTGGTTACCAGGTATGAACACATCAATCTTTATGTTAAGTTAAGCAAACCTTGAAATGTGAAATATTAGAAAACCAAAACAATTAATAAAACAGAAATTGACATTTTAAAGAATACTTTAGAAACACAAAAAAAACAAAAATTATATATATTTAAAATATATTTTCAACAGGCACTGGATGTGGATGTGACCTATAATAACGAATTACGACGTCTACATACTTTACGAGCTTTCAGAGTAATGGTAGTGCTTAGTGCTTATATATCTTTGTACATCTTAGTACTCTTAAAATATCTTTGTACATTTATTCTATCTTAGTACACTTCAGGTATCAGTAGACTACATGACAGCAACAACATGATAACAACAGTTTGATTGTTAGATTCAGCTCTTACCTTTGGTATGTATATATATGTGATGAGAACACCGATCCTCTATGACTCAGTAACGATTACCTTCAGTCTTCATCACCCTTTTAATACAACGTGACAGGTTCCACTGCTTATAAGGGCAGATGTCACATGACCCAGAATCACGCCTGGTAAGACTTCATTCTCTAAAGTAAAACATACGTACTGTTCTGTTCACAGATATACGACTGGTTCACTGTGCATCACCAACATGTCGTTCATGTTTTGTCACAAACCGAGACCGGGTCTGTAATCGGCACCATCAATGTTAAGTAATTGAGTAATTGAAACTATCTTAGTATTTATCTTGTACAGTCTGCCACTAAATCAAGAGATGAGCTCCTCGAGCTTGGTGAATGGAGTGGTTTCAGTAACATTCAAGATCATGCAAATGTGTCAAAAAGCAAAGGGACCATTAAAAATCAGTGGAAACATCAGATTAAAAGATAGGTGTGCAGTTCTGGTCCTGAAGCTCTATCATGCCCTAACAGGCATCACCCAGGTTCACTAGTGCCCTACAACACAAGTGTGCATGAGAGGTACACCCAGCAGGGCAACTGATGTTCAGACCTAGGGGTGGGTACCTGTCAATATGGCATTAAAACATGACATTAAGAAGCAGGCAAACATGCTATAGATCAGTTATGTTTTATAATATCTCTTTGAGACCTTAGTCAACTTTAAGTTTGCCGATGGAGTGGCGAACTGGTGAAAGATCAGGGATCGGCATGGTAACCTCCATTATTCCGTCTGGCCTTCATTCCTGCTCACATTCATCATCTCACAGCCCTTGTCAGGAACAGCAAACTGTGTATATTTGCTTGGTCTTAGGTCTGCTGGCCTTTGAAGAATCACCACCCATGAGCTCCCGTGACAGAGGCTACGAGTGTTTCCAAAGGACTTTGTGGGGTCGCTTCAGGAAGTGTACATATGTTTGCGCATATGAAAATAGCATTATTGATAAAGGTTTTAATTATAACATGTAAAATGTATGCAAAAGACTTCTCTTATAGCAGCCAAACATAATCCTGATACCTGTCGTGTTAAATGCTGATAGGGTTACTTAATTAAACATTTATTTTGCTGTTTTTACTCTGTGTTTAAATGTGTCTCTGTTCTCTTTTCTGCTAATGTTCTAGGCTGTGCTATTGTGTCATCTCTGTTCTACACTGTGTTGTTGTGTCATCTCTGTTCTAGACTGTGTTGTGTCATCTCTGTTCTAGGCTATGCTATTGTGTCATCTCTGTTCTAGGCTGTGTTGTTGTCATCTCTGTTCTAGGCTGTGTTGTTGTGTCATCTCTGTTCTAGACTGTGTTGTGTCATCTCTGTTCTAGGCTGTGCTATTGTGTCATCTCTGTTTTACACTGTGTTGTTTTGTCATCTCTGTTCTAGGCTGTGCTATTGTGTCATCTCTGTTCTACACTGTGTTGTTGTGTCATCTCTGTTCTACACTGTGTTGTTGTGTCATCTCTATTCTACACTGTGTTGTTGTGTCATCTCTGTTCTAGGCTGTGCTATTGTGTCATCTCTGTTCTAGGCTGCGTTGTTGTGTCATCTCTGTTCTAGGCTGTGTTGTTGTGTCATCTCTGTTCTAGGCTGTGATATTGTGTTATCTATGTTCTAGGCTGCGCTATTGTGTCATCTTTGTTCTAGGCTATGTTGTTGTGTTATCTCTGTTCTAGCTGCGCTATTGTGTCATCTCTGTTCTAGAATGTGCTATTGTGTTATTTCTGTTCTAGGCCATGCTATTGTGTCATCTCTGTTCTACACTGTGTTGTTGTGTCATTTCTGTTCGAGGCTGTGTTGTTGTGTCATATCTGTTCTAGGCTGTGCTATTGTGTTATTTCTGTTCTAAACTGTGTTGTTGTGTCATCTCTGTTCTACACTGTGTTGTTGTGTCATCTCTGTTCTAGACTGTGTTGTTGTGTCATCTCTGTTCTAGGCCGTGCTATTGTGTCATCTCTGTTCTACACTGTGTTGTTGTGTCATCTCTGTTCTAGACTGTGTTGTGTCATCTATGTACTATGGTGTGCTGTTTCTAGACCATTTAGTGTTACCATGATATAGGTGTCTTGATTTAGGTATGAAACTGTTACCTTCAAAACGTAAATTATTTTCTCAGGTTTGTTATTGTCACTTACATAAATAAAAGTGATGCATTGATTCAGTCATGCTGCAGCGCCTAACACATCAGTCAGTGTTGTTGCATGGCGTAAACCTACGGCGTCAGGGTCTTTGCACTGTGTAATATCTTTACAGAGTGATATCATTTAACTCCTTTGTAAATATACTCAAACACAACAAAACTGCACCTGCCCTCTTGAGTGATTTGAAGCTGTGTATTTTGTGCAGCAGCATATGACTTTTTGTCGAGCCCTCCTAAGGGCACTAGAAACTGAACAGGAGCAGGAGCTGGGGTGTGTTCAAATCTACTCCTGTGCACTACACTTAGGCCTCGCCTGCTGAACAACATTCCAGGATTGAACTCAAACGTCAGGGAGCATTTAAAAGCCTGAGGCTCTTATAATCACCATAAGCATCTCTGATTCTTACACACATTTTGATTTTGATTTTTTAGATGTGTTGTGAAGCACAAAGAAGTTTATTTTAAAATACACTAAACAGCTCATGGGAGTCGGGTAAATAAAGACAAGCAACCACGCATTTAAATACACAGACGTTAACAAGACACAAAGTGCAACACATAACGCTAACAACTAACATGCACGCACAGACTAACATACACACCGGCACGTGTACGATGCATACTATACACGGGACAGCCCGAGGGAGGAATGGCAGGCGGAAGGTGACAATGTCTTTATAATTATGTACTATAACGATACATGTTATATAATTTTGTTATATAATTTTGCTACCCAGCCCAAAGAGTGGTTTTTAGCAAATATTTGAGAAAATGTATGATGCCAGTATATTATTTGTATAGTGATTGAAAAATGGTTTCATACACAACTAGAAACCTGAACATGTGATTATGTAAAGACGTAAAAAAAATTAATAAAAAGCCAAAAATAAATGATTGTTCAAACAAATCAAGCAAACGTAGTTTGTATGTAAAAAAATAAAAGTAGGAAGGAAGGAAAAAAGAGATCCGGGTGCAGATCTTATTAGAGATCTTCATCTGTAAGATCATATCTGTTTTCTTAAGATCTGGATCTTTATGATTCTTGCTTGGTTCAGAGGCATATTGCAGCCTTTCTGAGATTCTGGTGTGTGAAAGACATGTTGGAGAAATCTTCATTCCCCAAAAAGCAGGAAATGCAACACACTGTGAGTGACTAAAGGTTTCATTACACACGGGTGGGGAACTGGAGACCAGTCCTCCCATCAGTGCTCCAAACTCCACTTCCACAGTTGCCGTTACAACACACTGATAGTACCCAATTAAAGTAGCTCAGTTTTCATAGAATACACAAAGTAGCTCAGAGGTTTCCTACAATACAGTTTAAATGTAATCTTCTCTGTGTCATGTGTAACATCTTAGCCTTGTTATGCAGCCAAGAAAGTTATAACCCATATGAAAAAAACAGTATGATTCTTATAAGACTATAAATGTCTCTTACTTAAATCAGATACGTCTACATACTATGTTTTTTATACTATGTTCATCACAAGTCATTGTTTTTTTGTGTATGATTATGGCCACATTCATAAAAAAAACACATGACATAAGGGACTCAATGGAATTTCCTATACAAAGTTTATATTTTAACAGTGTGTCGTAGCATGTGTGTTGCTCAGTTTCATTAAAAAGTTGTACATTAATTTTATATGATTGTACCGAAGTACATATATGATCCCTTCATAGTACTTATATTTTTTACAGCAGATTTAACATGTTATAAATGTTTTGAAGATGAAAGTTGAGTGATTGATCTTGCATACATTTAGCTTATATGTCTTACACAATAGAACAAATTACTGCACTGTTTCTATATGAAAAATATGACCAAATGCTACATTATATTCACACAGAGAATGTAGGGAGTCTTTCTTTTATTGGAAAGAGACTACTTCTAACATTTTGCTTGATAACCAATTTAACAGGCTATTCCTAAAATAGGTTCCTCAATAAAAGCCAACTACAAACTTTAGACGCAGTAATAGCAAGAAATTACAAACACTGGGCTTGTATTCATCTTAAAACAATAATGTTTTTTAAGGCTGCTCCATTTTTCTTCTCTCAGTTCTGTCAGTTTGGAATTGATTGTAGAGCTAATAGTTGAAACAACAACATGTTGCCCCCTATTAGATGAAATGAAAGATTAAGCTTAAATTGTGGTCAGCATGGGCACACATGGACGCTATGTAAAATTTCTCCTAAATATTTCTTATTACTCAGAGTTTAAAAACATACTGTAAATTACATCCACTTTGATCCTGCCAGGTGTTCGACTTTTAGATGTCTACTTTAAAACGTTACAAGAGCTATGCTAACTGTTTTAGCTAGCTAGGGTAATGCTAGCTACACGTGTCATGTGGTCCTGCCTCCCCCCTGTCAGTCTTGTCTTTTGTTTTGTTCTCTGTGTGTTTGAGTGTCTTTTATTTTGACATTTCCTAGTTGTCTCTGTTTTCACACCCCTGCCGTGTTCTCTGCCCCTCGTTATCGCTTTCAGGTGTGTCTTGTGTCCCTTGTTAGTTGATGTATTTAAGTCCTGTGTTTGGTCTCTGTGGTTGTGGGTTATTGTATGTTGTCAGTGGAAAGATTAAGTTCAATGTTCTAGTCGTGAGTAGTGGTTTTTGTTCAGATAGTTCATGCTCTCTGTCTTTTTGTGTTAACTTGCTTGTCTTCTTTGGTCTTTGTATGTATTATACCAGGGCCGGAGTGGGACACTTTTTCAGCCCGGGAGTTTTATGACCAAATCCGGCCCAAAATTATTTTTCCCTCCCAATCGGCCCAAACTAGAGATTAACATGAACCGGCCCATCGGGAATCCTCCCGAATCTCCCGATTAGCCACTCCGGCTTTGTATTATACTCTTTTTGTGTTAGTCGTTTATATTAAACCTCCAAATTCTGCATCTGCGTCCTACCTACCCAGCCTTGTTTGTTACAACACGTATATGGGTCATTCCAGGATTTTGGTACATTTTCTGTCCCACCACTTAAATTTCAAATGTACATATCCAAAATATCTAAATGACTATTTTTTTAAAACATTGTACTTGTAAACTGTAAAATTTGGTGGAAAAATAAGCGCCTTAGATATTATTCAAAAGACCGAATACCTTTGAACCACCTCAAAAAATGGCCATTTTCTCTTGTCCCACACATTGGGTGACCAACTCCTTTGCCAAATTTAACAATTAAAATAAGCTCTGAATAAATTACTTCCTCTTGTATATTGTTGAAATGCATCTCCTTTACTTATGAAAACAACTTATTTGGTCTACATGTTATTGCATGTCACAGTTTTTACACTATTAAGTTGTGTCCCACAACATGCGCGCAACCCTGTTACCATGTAGAGTCAAAATTTACTTTATATACTTATATAACCATATTTGTCCTTGATCTTGTATACATAGCTAAATTTTACAGTGAGCATCTGTTCCTGGGGTAGACCACAACTTAGCCTAAATTTGCAACCCTGTTAGTCGCAACCCTGTTACTGCATACCAATTTACTGCACACCAATCTAATAAAGAAAAAACTTCTTCCATATCTGAGATTGACGAATCAAACTTTTTGATAGTTTATAACCTGTAGATTATAAATATATGATTTAAAATGATCAAATTGAAGATCAAATTTTCAGAAGTTACCCCTGAAATGTACCAAAATCCTGGAATGACCCATATATCAACATAGGATACTACCAAGCCCAAATAACAAGCTAGTTATCAAGCTAGCTCGCTAGGTAAAGTAGCCAGCTATGTATCGCTAACAATAGACCTTGGTCAGTTTCAAAAGACAAAGGAAGAACACTATAGGTAATTAACGTTACTGTATGGGTTTAATGAAATGTAACTGCTGTAATCGAAGCAAACTAAAGTTGCAAGACGTATTAGAGACAAGTAATGTAAATATAAAGTTTATTCATCATAAGTAGTAGTTAGTTGCCCTGTGAGAGTTCCAGAGTAGTAACGGCGCGAGTCCGATTGGTTGTAATACTTAACTAGCTACCTCTAGAGAACATAAATGCAGAAACGTTAAATTTACTGCAATTTTAATACACAAGAAAAAAAGAAATATTCCATATCGCACATTAACAAGATGGAAAAGAAGGTAAACAAAACTAGCTTAATGTTTGAAACTTAGGCCACTAGTGCGCTAGCCCACATGTTTGTCTCTACTTCTACCACCTGCATAGCTCTGTCAGGTGAACAGGTGGGGAGTCATAAATGGAATGGCACCCTTTACATATTTTTATTATTTTAACCTTCCAGATACCGATGACATTCAAATCTAAACACATAGGCCCACGTAATCCTACAATAACATGGGACGCCCGGGACAGGACGTGAAATACGGACATGTCCCGGGAAATTACGGTTGATCACCCTACCTATGGTTATCTATTATGAAGCTCTCTACTTTCTCACAAGTATGCAGGCCATATATGTCTAACAGGCCATACATTTTATATGAATTACATAAGGGTGTAGGACATATATGTCTATATATTTATTTATAAATAATTGTATATGTATATATGACATATAGGCTATGTCACACAGTAGGCCTACATAAATTTAATACATAGAATTCCATATATTGAATTTATATGATTAGGATAAAACTCATAAGACTTTTTTTAAAACATTTCCATATGGGAAGTGTAATCTTTATATTTCTATGTTTTTGACTTTGCAGTCATTACTATGCCTCACCATCTTATCAATTCCTTTCCAGGTGCTGTGCTTCCTGTTGGCTATGCTGCATACGTATGAATTATGTTCTGTCTTCACACAACCTGTAGAGAAGAATGCATTTGTTTCCATCTATGGTAGTATATCACCTATGTTAGACTAGCCTCATTGAGCCCACCCTGTTGCTTGCACGCACAGGGCTGGTCTGTGTATGTGTAAATGAGGGGAGCGCCCTCTCATCTTTGAACATTTGGGATACAGCCTGTCTGTGTGAATAAACTCCTCTTGCAGCAAGGGAATAGTTTGTTCCTCATTTGTTCGGAGAGCTCTCCGCCACACACTTCTCTGCAGGGTGTTACTATCAAACTGGAGAATTAATACTGGGTGATCCTCCGTGACCCTCCGCTCATTGCTGAACACAAGGAGAGGGCTTTCTACTAAGAAACAAAACTCTTACACCCATGGACTGACAATTTTATAGGATTTTTGGTGCGAAATGTTTTTTTTTTATAATTTCAAACATTATTCGCCAGGTCTCAAACATTTAACATAAAACCGTGGAACTGTTGTCAGGATCCCACAACTCTTCATAATTCATTTTAATTTTCTCTGTGCTGTATCTGGAGTTTAACTAATATACTGTTTCTGATTCAGCAGGGCCCTCAGTTAGGGTTTCAAGTTAAGCTTGTTTGGCTGTGGTCAGACAGTGGGAGGTGTGGTCTGACTGTAAATAAACTAATCAGGTCAGAAGCCATGTATCACAGCCAGAAGAGTCTGATCAATAGATAAATAAACCACATGTGTTATGGCCACTTTGATGTGAGACTTTTTTGATAAGGGTATCACAATCTCTCTCTCACACACACACACACACACACTCTCCCTCTCTTTCTCTCAGATTCAAATATAAGCTTATTTGAATCTCTCTCTCTCTCTCTCTCTCTCTCTCTCTCTCTCTCATATAAATATCTCTCCAAACACACATTCTGAATCTTGGTAAAGGAAAGGGCAGATTTCAGATTTCACAGAGAGTGCAGAGTGTACCTGGGACTGAGCTGTCTTTGGTTAGATGAGTACATCACTATCTTTCATCTAATCACACCTGGGGAGAGGCAGGAAGCAGACTACATTTTCACAGTTTTGGTGAGGATTTCATTTGCTAAAGGTGAGTTCAGTATCACTGCTTGTGTCACAGAATCACCACCCAATAGCTCAAACCACAGCAAGACGTCGTCATTCCTGCTAAATTTAGTTTCCAGAAGCGAGCGAGCTCAAAATGTCACAGAAGCCTTAAAACTTGGCTTAAAACATCATTTTTCTATTTTAGAAAAGTTTAATATGGTTTATTAGGACAAAAGAAGTGTTCTACTCAAACACACAGTAGTTTTGTCCTTCCTGTAAGAATTACATAAGAGCTAATGGCAACATATCTGAAACTCACATCTTGGAATTTGAAGAATTATTTTCATGTAAAATGATTCCTGTTATCCAAACAACACCATCCCTTAGCAAACATGAGAATCAGGCACAGAGGTACTTAGACAAACACCTTAACAATAAGTAGAATTCTAAGAACCTAAAGGTTAAGGTTTTTTAGGGTTGCATAAGATTGAGGTTATTTAGAGTTTTAGTGTGCTTAAAAAAGATTGATCACTATATATCACTCATTCTTATAAAAGCCATTAAAGTTGCACAAGTTTGTTTAAAAAATAATCAGTGATAAATCTTTTTTTCTTTTGTAAGACTTTAAGGTTGTTTAAACTAATAGCAAATATTTTTTGTTTATTTATTTTAAATTTAGTGGATAAATGGCTCAAAACAGCTAGAAAAACATAATTATAGAAATATCAGAAAAGGCATGACCACTGTATATATACAGGATATATATTAGTGCTGTCAATTCCAGGTGCCGCGATTAAAAGTCCTCACCAGGATTTTATATATATATAGAGCGAGAGAGAGAGAAAGAGAGAGGGAGAGGGAGAGAGAGAGATTCAAATGTTAAAAGCTTTATATATACCAGAGGTACTCAACTGGCGGACCGCGGTCCTGTCCGGACCCAATCTAATTCCTGATTAACTGGATACGGATTCAAAAAATACAGCTTTTTCTGGTGACCAGATCTTAAGTAGCTCCACTGCAGTTGAAAGATGATTAACCCTGGACTGTCAAAGCAACTCCTCTCGAACAGTTGTCTGCCTGACCTGGGCTTGTCATGAAAGTCTTTTTCTTATCCTCTCCATTTGACATTTGGATACATTAAAGATGTCTGCCATGTCAGCAACAGACTTGGACATCAAGGTCTTGATGATGAGCACTTTGGTTTGAGGTTGAATCTTTGACATGTTGTCAGGTCAGACTGCACTTCACATGAAAGTCTGGGGATCTTTTTATACATAACTAAGAATGTGTTGATTAAATTATTTGTCCCAGGTGAAGCTTTAATCTGTGATTGGTTGAATCATTTGAAGACACGACAAGACAAGTTTTTTTGTAAAAACAGACAATTTCATTTTGCACCCAGTTAGCCCTTGACATTAAATTGAACCCTTTATTGTAACAGTTGACTAATTAAAGTTATATAATATAACGTTGTAAACCATTTTAAGTTACTATGTCCTTATCCAACAAGACATCTGTCAGTGACTGTATATATACACTCACCGGCCACTTTATTAAGTACACTTGTATATATCCAGAATATGATCCTGTTGAATTCAGGACTAGGTAGGGTGAGATGAATGTGTGTGTAAAGGTGTGGAAATTAAACTGTTGAATAACTGGTGGTATAGTGATGAGACTGCTGACGGAACTCTGCTCTGGACATCACCAAGGCCTCCAGGGTGAGAAGGTCGAAACTCCGCTGGTACCGTTCCTCTTCCCTGAGTTCATGTGACCGTGGGGGATCTTCCACAGACATCAGGCTTTGTCTGAGGGGACAAGAGACATGATCGGATCAGGTCTCTCAAACCTTGCTAATGAAGAAGTATCCTCTTGTTGTGTTCAATTTCTTTATTTAAAAACA
The DNA here is from genome assembly GCF_052324685.1 of Brachyhypopomus gauderio. NCBI lineage: Eukaryota > Metazoa > Chordata > Actinopteri > Gymnotiformes > Hypopomidae > Brachyhypopomus > Brachyhypopomus gauderio. The sequence goes on from NW_027506907.1 coordinate 1,067,395, forward strand.
CTAGATCAGGATCCTCAAATCTTGAGCAAGTTGTGTTGTCAAGTACGTTTTACCACTTGCACCCCTTGTGGTCATGCTGAGTATAGCAGTCTATGAGTGAACTTTTCTATATCTAGACCTGGAATGTTCCAGTGCATTGTCTTCTGTGCTCTAACACACCTTAGCTCAACTGCTAATTACCAAGAGTATGAACTGACCTAGGAAAGGCAGTGCAGGAGCAATACTGAACAAGTTAGCCATGTGGCCATTACATCACAGTGAGCTGAAGCCCCAATGTCTTGAATGAGATGGGCTGGATTTAATTGTTATGATTACAGGCTTTATGTCATCTTGGCTTCTGAGGTGTCACCCACATTACAGAAAAGTGAATGATCAGGACCTGATGTGCATTACAAGACCACATTGTAGTTCACCTATTGTGACATGAAACTGGATTTCAACCAAGCCTTGTTTCAATGAACAAGGACTTGAAATAACCATCCCACCCCTTTCCCTACCTATTATGTGGGGAGTGGATGACATGAACTCTGGCCAGTTGTCCTGGGTACAATCCGCGCACGTCCCTGCCCTGACGTGAGAGTCTGCAGAAGGAGACACCCACACACCCCAGCCCCTTCAGTTTAGTTCACACATTTCATAGTTTTCTTATGTCACATTTACACACGTGATAAACATGACAGTCCACTATTCCCGGTGTAGAAGCGTGCGCCAGGCATTGTGGCATGTCTTAAACAGCCTGCTCGTTTCCTTTAGTGTCTTCATTCACTGCAAGAAACAGCAGAATCATGCCCCCCCCCCCCCCCCCCACACACACACACACACACCACCCCACAAATCACACACCAATGTCAGCACTTTCTTGCAAGCATGGGACCACTTCAACGATGCTGAAAGAGGGGAGGTCCACTGTGTCTGGGTTCAGGTGTGTATTAGACGTCACTCACGTCATGGCTCCCCCTGCTTTTCCACAGAGTGGACCAGTCCTGTGATTCTCCTTAAACTCGTGAAGTCTCACTGCCATCCCCGGTCCAGCCATCGCTCAGTCTGCAGGCCGCCGATGACCCACAGGCACAGGGCCTGACCCCACACCCTCTGCCTCCTGCACAAAACTAAATTCAGTCCATCTCAGTGCAAAAACTGGACGGAGATCTACATCTTTGAAAGCTTGTGTGTGTGTGTGTGTGTGTGTGTGTGTGTGTGTGTGTGTGTCCTCTGTCCTGTGTCCTTAATCCTGTTAACCTTGTTTTTCTTCATTTTTCTTACATGGACAGAACCTATGAAAATGTGTGAAACACACAAACATAAGTGCATGTGCGCACTCACCTGTATATGGAGTAGTGAGGACAGCAGCTCTCAGTGCTGTGTGCTTCACCTCTCTCAGATCTCGCATGCACATCAGTGCAATGAACCAGACCCAGTGAGATACAGAAGGACTGCCTCAGGTTCCCAGTTACCTGAGCTAAGAAATATGACTCCCATTCCTCCCTCTCTCTCTCTCTCCCTCTCTCTCTCTCTCCCTCTCTCACTCTCTCTCTCAACCACAGGCACATTGATACTGATACTTCCTTGTAGGTCATCTCCACCAACTAAAATGGTAGGTCATTGACAAACAAAGCTTAGAGGGATCTCTCTGACACAAAAGAAACCTGGTTGTATAATATTGGTTTTTTTTTTAAGCGCTTGCACCTTTGCTTCTGAGAAACACTTTTATGGGACCTTTGATATGTATTTTTATTTATTCTTCTGTGTATATGAAGTGGCTAGGAAGCCTTAGGAATCTAGTAGATTTGAACTCTGCTGGCCTGTTTGTGTGTGTGTGTGTGTGTGTGTGTGTGTGTGTGTGTGTGTGTGTGTGTGTTCAGTTGTAGTCCTATACCAACGCGCATATATATAATATATATAATATAATATTATATATATATATATCACTGCATGTATACCACTGCATACATACCATTGAGAGTTTGCTATATTACAACCTTAACTTTAGACAGCTAAATTTAGATCTTTAGACCTCAAGGTTGCAAGACATATTAGTTTTCACCATTATATATCAAATAGTGTATGAGAAGGAACCTGCATCCCGATAAGCCACAGACAAACACGAGATGGCGCCATCCTGTAGCTTTTACACTAGGATTTATAGTCACCGTATTTTAGAGCTTTTGCTAGACGCTCTTATTTAGAGTGAGTTATATATTTATCAGCATGACTGCACCTAGGAATCAAATACATGACCCTAGTACTGCTAACACCTCCCTGTACCTACTGTACCCGTCGAGATGCATGTCACGTTTAGTCTATACGTTTATATAGAAAACCCTTACATATCACTAGCTTTCTATTTGCAAGTTTAAAATATTACGTTTTTGGTGTACACTAGAGTTGGCATGAGTCGCCTGTTTTTATTTCCGGCCTGTAGCCTTCCCACCGGTGGAGTTGGAGATCGGAAGCGTGCATTAGGAAAGAAACAAAGGGACTAAATTTAATTACGGCGCGTGAGAGAAGGTGCACTTAGGACCGGGCCGCTAGCGGACGGTTATTTCTATTCCCCGCCGCATCTGCGACAAAGTTAACGCGCGTTCTTTTCTGCGGAGGGATGCTGAGGTACGTGTCGCGTGTGAAACTCTTGCCGGTTTGATTTGGGGATTCAAACGCTCGCCAAGCGATAAAGCCAAGAAAAAAAGGTGGGGAGGTGAAGTATGGTGGTGGAGGGTGGTGTTGGTGGTGGGGATGGGGGGGGATGGTGGGCATGGGGGGGGGGATGGGGGGAGATGGGGGGATGTGGGGGTCGTCCGAAATCTGGCTACATGTGACGTCACGAGAGTTCCTCCGCGCCGGCGGCAGCAGCTGAGTGGCTCGCAGTGGAGACGGGGGTGCGCCGTCACCGCGTTTTCTCCCTTCGCTTCGCTTCGCGGCCCCGTCCGGGGTCATTCGGTTCAACCGGGGCGACGACAGCGACGATGGCAGCATCACGGGCGACGTCCTCGCCTCCGTTCTCCTCATGACCGCCGCCGGCCTTTCCGAAACACGTCTGCCAGACTCGCGTGAGAGGCGCAAGCGTAGCGCAGCCCGCTCCGAAGGGAGGCGCCCCACCAACTCCCCCCCGCCTCGCACTCGCTCCGTGGCAGGTAACAAACACACGCCTGGCTCCGTCCCTCCTCGACGTCGTGCTGCTCGTGTAACCGAGGACGCGTCGGTGGGAACGCGCGGTCGTCCGTTAGTACGAGCCCGGGCCTGGTTTCCGTCCCTTCTCCGCTAGCGGCGCGGCTATAGCGCGCTGGTGGAGCCCGTGTGTTGGGGATGCGAGTGTGGGTGGACACTGATGCTCCGACCACGACGTTCGGGCCCGGAACGATCACGTTTGACCTGAAGCTTCGGCACGTTCGGGCTGCTTCACATTTCCACACATTTTATTTTTAAAAAATTACACGAAATAAGACTAAAAATTCGTTGTGTTAGTCCTCCATTTTGATTCGAACGAGCTGCGAATGAAACAAAAACGCAACACGTATCGAAACGACGCTTGTTTATTTGTTTATTTCTCTCTTTTTTTCGTGACGAGACGGGCCTCGAGGCGGCCACACGTAAGGGTTCATCCTCCTGCGTTTCCCGGGCTGTCGCGGCCGCTGCCCCGTCAGTCTTCATCCCTCAGGACGCTGCCGTGGCGGCCGTGTTATATAACTGTAGCCCGAATGACACCACACGCCCTTGGAGCGAACACGACTCGTGTTTGTTTATTTGGCCGTCGCAGCTCCACTCACTTTAACTAAAGACAAATTATATTTTTGGGGGGGGAGGGAGATGGAAATGGCGTTAAGACGAACGGGTCTTGGCGGGGATGATGAACATCAGCATCGCAGGCTGAACCAGAGGAATGTCCGTAGCGTCGGCCATTGTTTTTGTTGACACTGGATAGGTTTGCTGGTTTCCCGTTAAAATTGTCGGCATTTAGACCGGCAACGGTTTAAACGTTTATACAACTAAAAAAAAAATCAGAAGGCGTCAAATGAACAGGCAAAGAAATTAAGTGCGTTTTTTAAAAATGTCGTATGGGAGCAATATTGTGTTTCGGTGTTGGACCTGTGTTGAGCTTGGTCACTGGTGTGTTTTTGTGTTGATGCTGCCCAGAGAGGAGCAGGATGATGCTTTAATGACGCAGTCGATTAATTGTGCATTTACGTGACTGAGACCATCACTTCCCATAGGGAATGTAAAATGGGTGCTATGCCAATGAGCTGTTGGTCAGTGTTCTTGTTAACCTCATGTTGGACCCGAGTTCGAGTCCCAGATAGGGTGGCTGTGTTCAGCCTTTGACACAGTGTAATCCTTTGAATCATGGGATAGCTAAAATGTCTGTCTTCTCCTGTCGGGACATGAGCCCGTCAGAAACAGCCACTGAGATCTGATCTCCTCCTCTGTTGATCATGTTGTTTTAGTGTTTACTTTTCTTGTCATCGGTTTACACTTGTTTGGTTTCTCCTGTCATGAATGGAGATGGTCAGTGAATACGGGAGACAAAAATGTGCTCGTGGCGGTGTGGAGAACGCTGGGACGGGCTGGAGCCTCGAGCCGGGTGTGCTCGCGGAGAAGCGAGTGTTAACACAGGTGCCCCAGCTCTCCTCATACCACTCCGCGTAGAGACGGGGCAGGCAGCGACGGCTGTGGTTGTTTCAACAGGCGGGATGGGCCCTGGGCCTTGGCTCTCAATAGAACGTAAAAACCCTTCCTCATTACTTACAGATCATCACTTCTCGCAGGCTGATCGATGTGGGTCATGTTTGTGATTCCCGCTACTTGGACTTTGAAGAGCGGATTAGATACCTGTCAGATATCAGCCTGGGGAAACTGATTCACTTATTTCCCTAAACAGAAGTTCATATACAGTAAGTGCTTAGATGTCAAGGTTTTGGTACATCAACACGTCTATAGCGCAGGATGAAATGGTCCAGGAATGATCTTTCCATGTCAGACCATACCTGTGGCACCAAAGAAGGGCTCCTGCTGCTCTGGGATCAGCGGGCTAGAGGAAAAACGCCTGCTTGTTCCCAGTAGCAGAGCGAGGGAGGAAGAGTTGTGTGTGTGTGTGTGTGTGTGTGTGTGTGAGTGTGTGTGTGTGTGAGGAGGCCGCTGGACCTGGGGAGGGGCGGGAAACCCGCTCTAGAGCTTAACAATGACTTAATTTCTCAAACTGTGTGTGTGTGTGTATGTGTGTGTGTGTGTGCGCGCGCATTCATGTTTAAAATTTTTTTTCTTTCTTTTGTTACTTCCTTCCAGGCTGAGTCACCGCTGGGGTGTCTAAAGGGTCAGGAGAGAGACACACACACCATACACACACATACACACACACATACATGCAGAAAAAGTGAAGGAGTTGAGTCTGAACCATAACACATTGCTTTATAGAGCAAGAGAGAAAAGGGACGTTGGGAAAGAAAACGGAGAGAGAGTGCACACAGTGACTGGATTGGATCGAAGTGACCCCGCTGCAGGAGGACTAGCACTGGGCAAAGCCCTGACCCTTGACCCCTGACCCCTGAATCCTGAGCTGGGATTCAACATGAATGACCAGAACGTGGTGAAAGAAGGTTGGGTTCAGAAGAGAGGTGAGCAATAGAATTGCACACATTAATTAATTTAACATTAATTAGCAGCTTCTATGTGAACTGCAGCCCAGTGTACCTGGTGTTGTAGAGCTTGGGGCTTTATCAAGTGCTAAAGGGAAGTGAAGTGCACTTCTGTTGGTGGACATTATTGGAATTTGTTGCTTTTTAATATGAGAATGGGTAAAAATCCCAGGTGTGTGTTTTATGTAAATGTGGTAACCTAAAATCCAGGCAGAAACACACTGCCACAATGAGATTAAGGTTAGGATTACGGTTTGGCCATTTCATATCGCCATAATGATACTGTTATATAAAATTCTAAATATATTTATATACACCCCTCCAATTCATGTACTCTCCTGGAGGAGACATGCGCACATGCAATTATTCATATATATAATGTTTCATGAAAAATTGTGTGTGCGCATGTCTCCTCCAGGAGAGTACATGAATTGGAGGGGTGTGTGTGTCTGTGTGTAGGAACTGGAGATCTGACCTCTTTTTATCCCTCCCTCTGTCTCGCTCTCCTCCAGGAGAGTACATCAAAAATTGGAGGCCCCGTTACTTCCTCTTAAAGACAGACGGCTCCTTCATCGGCTACAAGGAGAAGCCGCAGGACGCGGACTTCGCCTATCCTCTCAACAACTTCTCTGTGGCTAGTGAGCACCTCACTTCATCCTTCTGGCCTTCTGTGCCACTCACGCCCTCCTCCCTCTTTTCCCGCCCACGCTCGTGGTTTGGCACCTCCGCTCTTCCATCTTCTCATTCCTCACGATTGTAACGTCTTATCCGCCCCAACCCATGTCATTCCTTCGTGTTCCCTTAGTTTCGTCTTCATTTCTGATCTCCGTCGTGTCCCTGCTGTTTGTCACGCCCTCTCTGTTTCATTCCACCCATTATTAGTCCTGTTCAGATGTTTCGGGTTTAGCCTCATGATGTGTTTGGTTTATATTCCCCGTGTGGCCAGTCCTTCCTTGTAAGTCTTTTTATCGTTTACCGTTGCTTGAGTTTGCATATTCTGTCCTCCATAATTCCTACCCAGATCTGTTTCCCTTTCCTCCCTGGTCGTATTATTGGTAATCTTGTCAATCAGGTCTTGTTTGTATTTATTCTAAATCTTCCATGTTCGACTGGTTAAATCTGTATTAGTGTCTAGTTTGCCTCTGTTAGTATTACCGCTGCTTTGTCATATTCTGTGTGCCTTCGTGTATTTGTTGGTGTTCAGTAAATGTTATCTGGTTAGTTTATGTTCGCGTTCATGCCTGATTGTTACCGTTGGTTGTGTTAGTTATATAGTTGGCTTGTTTTCCGTGTGTATCCGTGTAACGATAAGTGCCTCGCCGTTCACGTGTGATCTGCGTTAGTGTGACTAGGATGCAGGAGGCTCCTCCCACTTCTTTAATTAATGGGACTCTCAGCTGCACTCGTGTCCTACTAGTGCTCGCACGTTACATAGATGTTTGGTGGGTAATGTAACCTTTGTTTTCTCCTTGGACGCGATTGGGCACGTGAAGGCCTGATCGATGTTGTGGTGGTTTAGACGTGTAGCTCTTCGAGAAGGCTGAATCAGCACGCACAGACACACACGCGCGCACACACACAAGCGCTCTTTCTCTGCAACATGAGTCATGGTTACAGTTTGGGACAGTGACAGTTTTAATGCAACAAACATTTGGCAGTACTATTTAGACTGGTGAGGATCCTAGTCCAAACAGCAAATACCTCACGTTACAGTTCAGGATGGTGATGATTCAAGTAGCAGCCTTAGACCAAACAACAAATACCTCACATTTCACTGAGAGTAAACATCAGATATTTTACATATCTTTTTATCTTAATGCTCTCTCTCTCTCTCTCTCTCTCTCTCTCTCTCTCTCTCTCTCTCTCTCTCTCTCTCTCTCTCTCTCTCTCTCTCTCTCTCTCTCTTTCAGAGTGCCAGCTGATGAAGACGGAGAGGCCCAAGCCCAACACCTTCATCATCAGGTGTCTGCAGTGGACCACTGTCATAGAGCGCACGTTCCACGTGGACACGCCCGAGGAGCGGTGAGCGTCCCGTCACACCGTGGCCACCTCGCGCCACACGGCAGAACACACACCCGCCCTCAGAGCCCCAAGAGCAGCTGGGCGGCCTCCTGACCTCCTGACCTCGGGTAGGGCAGAGTGTGACCTCAGCGGTCCACAGTGCAGCACTGGGAAGCTACAGAACTGAGACAGGAAAATGTTCTACCATTTAAAACACACACACACACACACACACACACACACACGCATGTAGAAACCGTGCATTGGGAAGAAAGTCCCACCATCCTTATGCCTTTTCTGTGACCATGGCAACAGGGACGAATGGGTGGAAGCCATCCAGATGGTGGCAGACAAGCTTGCTAAACAGGAAGAGGAAGGAATCCTGTGCAGCCCCACCTCCCAGATCGAGATCGTAAACGAGGAGGAGATGGACACCTCCATCAGTCACCATAAACGAAAGGTAACCAAACAGTCCAAACATCTCGGAGGCTTCATCTAGGCTCATCTTTCGAAGCATCTTTAAGTTCTTATTGGAGCCTCTTAGTCAGCAGAGGTGGCTGGTCCATGTCCAGAAAGTAAAGATCCACCCCAGGGTTTTGTTCCAGCGGTCTGGATTAACTACCTGCTCAAGCCAGTAGGTAGAAATAATTAGTAAAAGTACAACCATAGCAGACTGTGTTCTTTTTTTTTTTTTTTTTTTTTTTTTTTTAGCCTGAACTCTGACCCCTCTGGACTGTGTGTGTGTGTGTATGTGACTGGTTGTGGTGGAGCTTTGATTTTACACTGTCGTCTTGGCTTTCCCTGTTCCCTTCAGACGATGAACGACTTTGACTATCTGAAGCTGCTGGGGAAAGGCACGTTCGGCAAGGTGATCTTGGTCAAGGAGAAGGCCAGTGGGACTTATTATGCAATGAAGATCCTGAAAAAGGAGGTCATTATTGCCAAGGTGAGCGAGTGTGTTCACCACCCAGACAGAGCCTCTTCAAACTCCGCAGGAGTCTAACCTGGGGGAGGTGTCCCTGCTCCTGGAGGACCAGAGGTCAACACAGTTTGATGTTTGTTTATCGTTCTTACTGCTCAGCCTGACCATATCGGTTCGTTACTCCAGATTAGTAGCTGTGTGTGTGCAGAGTCACCAAACTGGCCTGGAGTTAGCCACTCATGTCCAGCCCAAGCAACAGACCCCCATAAATATGTTAAAGTTTGGGTTTGTGTAGGGCAGGTCTGGTAGGACATAGACTTCCACATCTCTGGATGTATGGCTTAGGGGACTGGTCAGTTTGAAAGGCCCATACATCCTCTCCCACTGGAACGTTCTGACCTGCGGATTTAGTCAGGGACGTTGGCTGGATAACATCGGCCCAAATCAATACCATTCCGCAGGAGAGGAGCTGTTTGATTTCTATTGGACAGTCGTTACACTTAGCTTAAGTTGCCTGGTGAACATAGACGTCCGGTTTGTGATGTAACAGCTTGGTCTAGAAACCTCTGTCTTCTGTAGTCTTCTCTCTCTCTTTCTCTCTCCTTTTCTTTCTTAATTGCATTTCATTCCTTTCAGGATGAAGTGGCCCACACTCTGACTGAAAGTAGAGTATTGAAGAACACCAGGCACCCGTTTCTAACAGTGAGTGTTAACAACACTGAGTCCCAACACTGAAATACTGCCTCCGTAGTTAGCTGAAACCTGATCTCCTTTCTTTTTCCGCAGTCACTGAAGTATTCCTTTCAGACTAAGGATCGTTTATGTTTTGTGATGGAGTATGTAAATGGTGGTGAGGTAAGATGCTGCAGATTCGTTGGACCTGATTCGTTTGACCTGATTCGTTTAGCTTGTTGATTCATTTGGCCTTCGTCATGAATAGTGACCAGTGAAACTCACTAGGCTAACTATCTTTTTTGTGAATTGTCATTTTGTTTGTTTGTTTATTAAATCTTCCGCAGCTGTTTTTCCATTTGTCGAGAGAGCGTGTGTTTTCGGAAGACCGGACTCGTTTCTATGGTGCTGAGATTGTCTCTGCACTGGACTACTTGCACTCTGCTAAGATTGTTTACCGTGATCTGAAGGTAAACAAAATTCAACAACACCACCACCCACTTGTGTGTTTTGGTGACCATTTAGCATTTGGCAAGGGAAGAAAAACAAAACATGTTTTCTGGAGCTACTGGTGTAGTTGTGTTCAGCGTGACTCATAGTGCAATCTGCTGACTGTAACTTTAAGACTAACTGGAAGTGCATAGCTTCATCCTGCTAATCCGTCTCAGGGCAGTTTAAAGATACGGTCTGCAGTTCCTAAACAGTGCCGTGATATTAAACATAGTGTAGCTTTAATGTACTGATGTCATGGAAGGTCTAGAAAAGTCTAGAAAACTGTGTGTGTGTGTGTGTGTGTGTGTGTGTGTGTAGCTGGAGAACCTCATGCTGGACAAGGATGGGCACATCAAGATCACGGACTTTGGGCTGTGTAAGGAGGGCATCACTGACGCCGCCACCATGAAGACCTTCTGCGGCACCCCAGAATACCTGGCACCCGAGGTCCCGTACCCGCGGCCACACTACTACACTCTGGGCCCTGCTGTAGACCAGGGCCATCTGCCCGCGTTGTTTACAACTTTTTATGCATGATGTCATCATAGCATGACTTCATTTCCAAATATGACGACTCACCGTGCCCAGAACCATTTTACGGTGATATGTGACTCACAGGGTGATTACATAATGTGTACATGTATTACACATGTATGACACATCTATATCGGACGACTGAGGCCTTATCACTCTTGTACACCGCACTCTGAAAACTTCACTGTCATGCAAAGTTCTGACCAAAATGAATAACCCATGGGTTGAGGCATTAATAATTAAACAACCGGTGGAGGATAACCCAAATCCTTCACCTGTGAATTATTAATCCTGTATCTGGTACTTCATTACAATAGCAGAATTCACACGGGTACTAGTTCAGGCTGAGATGACGGCATATTAGATAGTAGTGGTGTGTTAGAGTTGTGGCAGTACTGATGCACAGTGGTGCACAGATACTGAACTCTTATTGACTGGATTATACTGAAGGGCTCAGTGTCTGATTCCATTTGATTACACTAACTACGGAGTTCTTGGGCATCAGCATAAATAATTGTGCTGAATTCAGTATTATGAAAATGATGTTATTGTACTGACTGTTTACAATCAGAAAATGTGATTCCTCATTTCATCACATCATTACATCATTACATTCTAGGTTGTTTAGGAATTGGCCATCAGTGTGTGCGAGTGAGTTTGTTGATGATTGATCAGGTGTTGGAGGATAACGACTACGGGCGGGCGGTGGACTGGTGGGGACTGGGCGTGGTCATGTACGAGATGATGTGTGGCCGCCTCCCTTTTTATAATCAGGTATGATGGCACTACGACACATAGCCACGTGTCAGGTGTGTGTGGGTGTGTGCTAGGCTGCTAAGTTTACTGATGGGATTAAAAAAAAGAATGTTTTTGGTCTTTTGGGTACTTTCATAGTGATGTTCAATGTTTGTGTATATATTTAGTCATCATCTGATCTGTGTGTGTGTGTGTGTGTGTGTGACACTCATGTCTACAGGACCATGAGAAGCTGTTTGAGTTGATTCTTATGGAAGAAATCAAATTTCCCAGGACCCTCTCCGCAGATGCCAAGTCTCTGCTCTCTGGCCTACTCATCAAAGACCCTAACAAAAGGTGTGCGTGCGTATGTGTGTGAGTGAAAGAGAGAGCGAGAGCGAGAGAGACTGTAGAGAAACAGCTGCTTGCACGCCTGCTGAATGCAGTTTTGATGACCTGTGTGTGTAGACTGGGAGGAGGCCCAGATGATGCGAAAGAGATCATGAGACACAGTTTCTTTTCTACACTGGACTGGCAGCATGTGTATGATAAAAAGGTAATGGAGCGTCTGCACCTGCAGGGGGCGCTCCTGCACACTCAGACTGAATTAGCACTTTTTACTGTGATTTACTGTGGATAAAACAACCGATCTCTCTTTCTCTCTCTCACTCTTTCTCCTTCACTGCAGCTGGTTCCCCCGTTTATGCCCCAGGTGACATCCGAAACAGACACCAGGTATTTTGATGAGGAGTTCACAGCCCAGACCATCACAATCACCCCTCCTGAGAAGTGTGAGTTCCAGCCTGACGTCTGTGTAAAACACTCACTCAGGAACACACAACCTGCGTTACCACGTTACCTCAGTTTTACTTTTATTTTGTTTCTAGTTTTACCCCAGTGAATCACATGAGTGATTTTATAAGTATTTAAATGAAATGAAGAATTTAAATGTTAAATTACAAGAAATTATCCAGCTCTAGAAGTGATTTCTCTCCTTTTCTGAAGTCTCTTACTCTCTGTCTGCCCCCTGCAGTTGACGAGGATGGAATGGACTCAGCCGATAGTGAAAGGAGACCACATTTCCCACAATTCTCTTATTCAGCCAGCGGGAGAGAGTGAGAGCTTGTTAAACGGCGCCAGTGTTGAGCCGAGGCCATTTAAGGAAATTCCGTAGCCATGCTAGGAGAAGTCTGCCCTCGTTACCCCCTCCCCCCCTTATCGACTTTGAGAAGCTGTTTTGTTTTGGCTTCGTTTTTCGTTGTTTCGTTTTTTTTTTTCCTTTTTTTTTTTGCTGTGGGACTTAAAAAAAAAAAAAAAAAAAAAAAGATAAAAGGGGGTTTTGCACAGTTGGGTTGGACTGAACCTAGTCAACCCACATAAAAAAGTCTCATTCATTTTCAGCGTTGTTGTGGTTTACAGCAGGTTTAGTTTTTGTTGTTTTGTGCATTAAATTATATCCATCAGTATTACCACTGACGTGACCTATAATGGGTTATTTAGTTGTTTGTTTTTTGTGTTTAAATTTATAAATTTTTGTTTGGGATTTTTTTTTTTTTTTTTTTTAGAGCCATTTTGGGGAACAATACCAAAAAATGTTGCCTTATGTGTGTAATTCTTATGTGTCTGCCAAACACTAAGACTGACTGACCGACCGACAGACAGACGTGAGGGTGGGATTATCAGCAGACAGGCTTGTGGGCGGGGTTAGCAGCAGGCAGACACAAGGGCAGGGTTAGCAGCAGACAGGCTTGTGGGTGGGGCTAGCAGCAGTGTCAGTAGACCAACCCTCAGCAGGCTCAAACTCCTCCCCCTTTACCTTCATATGTTTCTGTACAGCTAGTACAACACGCCTTCCACCTAACAAGTGTCACTCTCACTCTACGAAACTAAAGGCGTAGGATAGAAAGGAGAAAAACACTAATCTAATATTTTTCTGTGATCTTTGTTTTTGTTCTGAGATGAAGATTTGATTTGTAGCTGGACATCAGTACACAAACTGCCGATTACTGTTAACTTCCCACGAGCACCTCAGTGAGGCAAACCACTCGAGCCACAGGGCAACTCCACCCAGAAAGCTTGAGGTGACAGATCACTGTCAGATATGTGCTGTCCAGACAGTAAATGTGGTGTGTGTGCGCGTTGTGAGGGAAATTTTGTATTTGTATGTGGCGCGATGGGTATGCCCTTACCACACAACTCGGCTGCAAGCCGCCTGTGTATAAAGTAATAGTGCTGATCTGAGACCAGTTTTCACGTCATAATGGAGACACGTGGACAGATAGAGACATATTCTGGCCACTTTTCTAGGATACTTGGTGTGAATTTAAATACCACTAATATCAGAGAGGGCCAAGACTGCCAGTGAAGTTACACTAAAGAAGCCTGGAGTGTAAACTGATCCCATATCATCACTCGGTCTTTCCGCTGCTGGGTAGAGTTGATTATCAACAATACACTCATTTTTCACGCCATAAAACGTAATTCAAACGTGATTGTTGGCGCAGGGAGCGCGAGGATATGAGGATGCAGACATACGCACGCCTCACTGTTTGATATTCTTGTTTGTTTAGTTTTATTTTTCGGCTTTATCGAGTTCTGCCTAGCTGTAGAAACTGTTTAATGAACGTGTGGTGACATCGGCAGTATGTGGAAATCAGTAACCCAGTCACGTCACATTATATTTTGAACAACTGAGCCATGCTGTGCCCACGTGACGTGAATCCCGAGACGCGCGTGCAGGCGAGTGGGCGTTACAGTTCACCGTAAACCACGCCCCCCAGACCCTCACCTCCAATCCCGCAGCAACTTCCCGCTTTCCACTAGGCTAGAGTATCTGTGTGACGTGTACATGCAACGCCTTCTTTATGTTGTCACCGCTGAAAAGAAAATAATGTGTGACGGATGTTGTGCGACTGTACTTAATTGTTGGTTGACAAAAACACACGAGAGGAAGAAAATGTTCAATTAGCTACTGCAAACGAGGGAGCCTCCCGTAGGGACGAGTTTCCATGGTTTCATGCCCTCCCTCCTTATTTGTTCTCGTTCCAAACGTTCCGAACTTTTTTCGATTCCGCAAGAATTCATCGCAGTTCGTCGCGAATGAAGCGTGTACGTACATCACAGTCCCAACCCATTTTCTCGCTGTGAGATACTGGTTTCGCTAACAACGATTCTACATCAGGTTTTCTAATGTTGTTATTATGAGAGATTTTTTCCAGTGTATTTTTGTACCATACTTGTAATTGTTTTATTTTTTAATTTATTTTTATTTGATTTTATTATTATTTTGCTTATGGCAATGTTACCATGGCTTGTTCCTATGTGAGAACGCGTCTGGTAGAAGGATAATGTCGGATGCATTGCGGATTTTGTTTTTTTTCCTTTGGGTTCCAATCCTCTTCAGTTGTTTGCCTGTTTTTGTTTTCATACCAAAACATTGCGGCAGGTGTCCAGTAGAGGGCTTGCCTTGTTTGGTAGTATTTATTTTAAGTTATAATAAAAATTATTTTAAAAATGTCTTTTGCGCTGCTGTCAACATCTTCATTTAATTTATATTCGCCTATAAAACATTCAACAGGGCATTGGACCTGAATAACATTTTCATATTCTTATCTGCAATCGTAAGGTCAGTTGGTACAACTGCGCCACCACATATGATTCAGAACTCTGGTAAATGCATCAATTTGTAAACGCCCTTAGTAAACGGATCCGTTCATACGAGTGCAGGTGCTCACCTTGTATTTGAGGTCCCATGCCTTGTACAGCTAAGCATCCTGTCACATTTGTCCGGAAGACTCATTCATAAAACACCTTATACGTGCAGACTTGGTGTTTTCACACTTGTCCTGATATGGTTTGATTTGAAATAAGATAAAATAACATGTTGGCCAAAAGGGCGCGACTAAAACGAGAGCTCGGGTGACGACAGGTTGTAACATTGCATTGCCATGCGTTCCGACGACGATGACGGGGGAAGTCTCAAAAGATAATTGTAACATCATTACTGCTCAAACTTTATTTTCATATCCAAACTTAAACGTATTCAAGTTAATAAAACAGCTAAAATATAGTCAGTGAGTCTTTTTTGGCAGGCTGCCATAGGCTGTGTAATAAGTCTGGACCGCTCGTAAATTTCGCTCGTGCAGAAGATTTCATGAAAATTGGTGAAAGCCACAAGCCCTCTAAAAAGCGGAAAGTTCTCGTAAAGACTGAATCTGTTCTTACGAGTTGTTATTGCATGTGGTCAGAAGAACCCATTTTTCAATTCAATTTGGGAGTAGATGAACATCTTTGTTCGTAGGGGACAGAGAAATAGCTACTTAGAACAGGAAACTAATCGCCCGACAAAAGCACATATTGTCAAAAAGCAAATTGTTGATGTAATTCTGAAAAAAAAAATATATATATATATATATATATATATATATGAGAGAGAGATTTTTTAAATTAAGGCTGATTCTATGTTAATACTAAACAGGCCTATTGATGTATGCATATATTATGAATCCATTATTCACATTAGAATTGTAATTGGACGTGATAACGTGTATATTTACATGTAGATGTATATGTTAATATTAAAGCTACTTCACACGTATTGGAGTCCAAATTAGGGTTTATATTTTGAAAGCTATTTCATTAGATTTTATATGTGACCGTATTTAGAAGATTTAATATGTGAAGTTGGTGCTTATGTGCTAATGAACTTCTCCAGCAAAGTATTTTTAAGCGTGTTACAAACATGTTACCATGAAAATACTCCTGACCCAAGCAATTAAAAACAATGAACTAAACTCCTCTATCGAAACCGTTTTATGGTTTATAAAAAAATGTACACGAGACATTGGGTCATCGACGTATTTACTATAACTTTCGAAAAAATTAACTAAACATAGCCTAATACAGCTCGTTACAGCTAAATAACGGCCACATAACGGAACACTAAACAATAATAAACAAGTGTCAAAGACCACACATTTCCTCATCTTCTGTCCAAAACGTACATTTTGTGGTCAGAACAGTTAGAACTGTGTCCCTCGGCGGGTACAAATACTTATAGCCTGTATTTATACCGTATCCAACCTGGCGGGTATAGATACTTGTAGCCTGTATTTATACCGTATCCAACCTGGCGCGTTTCAGAACTGAAACATTAGACCGGTGAGCTCATGAAAAAAAAAATCACAAGCAAACTTTCACTCAGATGCAAACATTTTCCATGTAATAAGGCCTTTAGAAAAATGGGGCGCAGTGTGTCCGTCCGTCTACGGAGTCGGCAGTGGATGATATAGATATATCCGCACATTTCCCGATATTCCGAAGGTGGTGGCCTCGGAGATCTTCTCATTCTGGTACAGCTGGAGGCCAGTCCACGTCCACCGACTAACGAGACGGGGAAAAACGAGAAGAAAACGTTTTTGGAATTAAAAAAACGTTGAATAAACTTCGAATAAGTCATTCAAACACAACAGACAGATTTTCGTTTTATGAAAGTTTTCACTAACCCCACTGACATCATATAGAACTTTGAAATGCTGGCGACAAATATCATAATTTAGTTTAAAAATCACAACCGCGTCCCCGTCTCAACTACAGGCGTGATGAGTAACAATATTGGGACAGTATGGTTGCGAAAGCAGAAAGCAGGGCACGCGTGCCCACGACAGTCACATTTACTTTAACTTCCGACTTTACATAATTATGAGACATTTCAGACTGTAAGTGGCCACACGGAAACACCACAGAACCGCGACATTTTTAAACGGGGTAAGATACCTAAACTGAAGATAACTCGAAACATTTAAAACGCCGTAAAAAAGTATTTATGGTCATCACCCTCAGCCGCAGCCGCGCTCATGGCGCCATCTGGTGGTGATAATTGAAACGCTCATGATGGATGAGACTAGCAGCCTGGTCTGGTATAGACACTATTTTAGTCTACAATCGTAATTCCGTAAATCAGGCTCGCACACGCCACCGCTTACCTGTCCTCTGGTCCCATGCACAAACACGGTTGATTCGATTCATTTAAAAAGCCCTATAATTATCCAATTTATTTGTATTAAAACAGCAACATTCTACCTATTTCACGTACACTTTACGTACACTAAATACTCAAATGTCTTAACATGTGCAAACTACGCGAAATAATAGTCAACTTCGTGTTTGCCGCGCGATTCTGCCGGTTCTGGTCATTGTGTGGCTCAGACCTCCACGTCCAGCTCCAGAATGTCCGCCTCGGTCTCCATGAGTCCGCCGAGGCTGGGCTTAGTCCGGCCGAAGTCCCCGTGCACGAACTCCTTAATGTAGCTGCAAGGAGGCTCATTAAGGCAACACGGACCCAAGATAAACAATTTGTCGACGAACTGAAAAAAATGGTCATTTTCAAAGCATGTTTACGTTCATAAACGGACATACACGATTATATGGGCGTGTGTGAGGATACGTCCCAGCCTGCGTGCGCAGCAGCAGTGTGAAGTGGTGTGTGTCCAGGTAGCGCGCGCTCATGGAGTGGATCAGTCTCTGTCGCACTGCGAGGGGCCTGCGGTGTAGAACTCGTAACGGAGTCTTCTGGTCGATCTTCAGCTCCTACACACGTTTAATGTTACTCTGTGTTCTTGAGGGGTATAACACTTCAGGGAGGAGTCTCTCCTTTATCACCGAGATATCAAACTCTATGTACCCGAGTCTGAGCAGTTTCCAATCACTGAAGTTGGAAATATTATGCAAATGTGAAGCTTAAATTAAATGTTAAAAAGTAACGAGAACAATGGAATGTTTAGACATTTTCTGTTTTTAGAATATGAAAGAGTAGATTTATGCAATGAACATTAATGATCATAACCTTAATATTTCCAATAATGTCAAGGTCGGCTTTAGTTATGGCCTTTTTAGTCCAGATGAGGGCGCTGTAAGATTTGGTCTTCTCCTCCTCTCCCACTTTCATACGGCTCATTGCATCTCTGCAGTTGCGAAGGCACGCACACACACACACGTATGTACAGAAATTCATCTACCAACCACAGAAATCTAGGAGTATCCATCAATACAGCTAAAACAATGTCAAAGAAAATGTTAACATTCAACCAAGAGTCTACGCCCACTCTCTGATTCTCTGATGTGTGCATGAACACACACACACACACACACACACACACACACACACACACACACACACACACACACACACACACACACACACACACACACACACACTCACCTGGTCACAATCTGCAGATCCCTGACTCGGATTTTGTCAGAAGACGCGTTGATTGTCTGCACAGGCAAGATGAAGAGATACTTAATGTGATTAATGATGATTAAATGAACAAACCTGCCACGGTGGGCATATGTGACGTCTCACCGGAGCCCACCGAGATGCTCCCATACCTCCTGAAGCTGTTTCACCTCGGCTTTGTTAAGCCTCGCTCTGTGGGGGTTCACCAACTCTATAGCGAATGGACGTCCTGCAAGACACACAGCAAGACAAACACATCAGCAGTCTGGGTCGGTGTATCCATGCCTACTCCTCCCGCTCAAACTCCGGTTCCGGGTTTTCAGTGAAGGTTGTGTATTTTGCATGCACTCTAGCTGTTACTGCTCTAGAGGAGCAACATGGAGTGATACAAACATCAAAATAAACATGTAAAATATCGTGACGGTACGTTAGTGTACGTGTGCTTTATCGTGACGAACCATTTCCCAGGGTTCGCACGTCCACGTCTTCTCTCCCTGACGAAGAAAAGTTAAAAGCTACAAACAGACAAGAAATAAACAAGAAGGAACTCATTAGTACCAGGTCCAGGATCAGGCTGAATCTCATGTGGTAAAGCAAAAAGTTTAAAGTGCCTAAAGCAAAACTGATCGTGGATCAGCCTACAAAGAAGAGCTCGGTTCCATCTGAGCATCCTGACCATCGGCTCTGAAGGAGGAGAGTGGAGGATTAGCGATCAACTCTTCCACTGATCCCTCCATCCTTCTCTCTCCATCTATCACCCAGGGCGTCTGTGGAAGCTCCCGTGAGAACTTATTATACCTCCCTAAAGAACATTATGGACAAGTTATTTAAATGAGGACAAGGACAAAGTGGCTGATAAATCAAACGTCAAATGCTTCACTCACTCACTCACACACACTTGTACACACACACACACACACACACACACACACTTGTACACACTCCCTCACCTGCTATGAAGACGGAGGAGTGCAGGCAGGTGGTCTCCAGAGGAGTGCACCTGCTGGACGCTCTGTGCGGGGGACATGGGTAATGTCTGTGGAGGACGGGAGAACAGGGACACACAGTCAACAGAGTGAACAGAGCACAGGGAGAGCTTAAAGCAACAGAGCAGCTGTTGTGTGAAACTTGAGAGGGGTGAGAGGGGAGGAGGAGGAGGAGAACGGAGGAGAGGAGAGGGGGAGAACAGAGGGGAGGGGAGGGCAGGGGAGGATGAGGAGAAGGGAGGTGAAGGGAGTTAGTTAGGTGAAGGGGCTAGTACCTGAGAAAATCCTGGTCTGAGATTTTCTCCAGGGCCTTGGCCACCGCCATTCTAGTGAACACAGACTGAGAAGCAGGAGGAGATGGAAAATATTTGTTTACGTTACGTTTGAAATGAAGCCATGATTGCAAGTTTGAAATGCAATAGGCCATCTTTATGCTAAGACAGTCCTATATATATTTTCACACAGTCTTGTCAGTACAATGGTTAAGATGTACATTGACATTTTACTTGAGTCATTCAGTCATTCAGTGAGTCCAAAGGAGCAAAGAGAGCAGTGTTGCTGGGATCTACCTCACAAATACTGTGTGTGTGTGTGTATGTGTGTGTGTGTGTGTGTGTGTGTGTGTGTGTACTAAGACGATGCCAGGACAGGGGACATTCTCTCCAGCACTTACTGCTTTGTTCTTGGCCGGTTTGAAGCAGTTGGAACAAACTGTAGCCCTGTAGAGGCCCAATGAAACAGCAGTGTGAGCATGTTTATCTGTTGCCTGTGTCATCCAGTAAACAAAAACAATAGAACCCAGGCTGGGAGTGAACGAAGCAAACGTACAGGAAGTGGCAGTCTTTGTCCGTGTCAGCATGTGTGAACCCGATGCTGACCTCAAAAGCACTCTACACAACACAAGAGCAAATGGAAATGATCCGAAACACAATATTAACACACACACACACACGTTTCACACAGTCATACAGTCCAACACACCAGTCTGAACTGTTCCATCGTTGGCAACGCTCACTTAAAAACAAAATCGAGGAACCCTGAGAAACTACGGAGGGACCTCATCAGAAAAGAACACAGACACACATCATCGGTCTATGATTTGCCGTGTTCTCAGAGGGCGACTGCGTCCAGGACCAAGGACAGCTCCGGCTACACTTACGTTACAGAGCACAGGTGCAGACAGCTCGCGGCCCACCAGGCCCTGTATGGCCCATTTGAAGGCATCCTTCACCTGGACCACATCCTCCTTCTCCACACACATGCTCTTCTCCCTGGGACACACGACAGCGGGCGCCAATGGTCAGTCTGGGACAGAACACAGGCGGACACCCTGGGATACTGGTGCCGAGGAAACGAGGGTCTACTGGACTTTGTGGTTTGGCCTCTTTTAATTTGGCTTCCATTTAATTAGTCAGCTAACGTTCAGCTGAATGAAATCAGTTGTGTTAGTGTAAGGGAAATGCAAATTAGTGCTGCAATTAGTGCTGCCGAGGTGTAATGAGAAAGTGCATTAAAGATTTACGATCAGCGACCCTCTGACACAACAACTGTGTCAAAAACAACATGAAAGGCAAAAACCGATCTGAGTGCAAGTTGTTGACATACCGGAGTTCTTTCTTGACGTACAGCCAGCAGGAATGCTGAAGGAAAGAGAACAAAACGAACGAAACACTGTAGTCCGAGTAACATCAAGTGCTTTCCGATGCATTATTAAGGATCCTGCCTGGAGCGACCGAATGCCTGCATGCCGGTGTGGTGTAGACGCGTAGACGCACCTCTCTGACAGACAGCTGAGCGGGGAGAGACACCGCCAGAACCAGGCTGTCAAACTTGTAGTCCCGTTCTCTCACAGTCTCACACACCTGGAGTGCAGGTCAAGATATTACAGAAAAAAAAACTAGTAGATAAGAGGAATATTTTCAGATTACAGCCATTCTTCATGAATGCCAGAACGCTTCAAACACCCCCATAAACCACTTTTTGATACTTGCTTTTCTCAATAAAGTGCAGGTGCCCTCACCTGTTTGACAAACGTCTCGTCACAGAAGTCCTGCAGCACGCCCAGACACGCCACACACTTGGGGTCCTGGGGCTCCGGCTCCCCCTGCAGCGCAGAGGTCTCGGGGAGGCCGTCCTCTCCTGCCTGCGCTGACTCCAGCTTCATTCTCTTACACGGTGGGTCTTCTGGCTGCTCCTGGCATGATGCATCATGGGACAGGAAAGCTAGAAGCTCTTTGTTTATATCCTACAGAGGAAGACAAACATTTATGCATATATATTATATAGATTACTGGCTAAATATGTGTATGTTGGTATTAAGAGTATATTTTTTATATGATAACAGGATGAAAGTCAAACACACACCTGACAGGAACTCTGATATGAAGAATATTTTCCCACACAACAGAATCTCAACACACATCTTGCACAACAACCTGCATCCAACAGCTTCCTCACAATGGGGCGGTCTTTCTCTTTGAGGGAAAGCATAGGTAAGGGAAAGATACCTCTGAGAGAGAGAGAGAGAGAGAGAGAGAGAGAGAGATCATGAGAAAACAACAGACAGCATCTAAGAAAAACATTCAAAAACGCATTAGCTCCACTGACAGTAAAGCATGGCATGAGGTCAAAACTACAACGCCGTAGTGATATTTTAGTTAACAGCCAGGTACATTCTGTCTCACTCGAACTAAACTTACCTTGAGGAGAGTATGCAATGTGTAAAATTAATTTCCTAACCGGCTAACTAGGCTGCTAAAGGTTTTAAAAGTAGCGACTCCACAAGCTAATGGCCACGTTAGGTCCTTAATCTCCTTACAGAATCTAACTGGTTTGAGATCTTCTCCAAGTAATTATACATGTTAATAATAACATCATGCATAATACAATTATAATATGAAGAGAGAGATCGCTAGCTAGAGCTTAGTTTCTTTTCCCAAGTCAGTCCTCGGTAAGGTTTTAATACTGTTATGAAAGCATGGCAAATAGTCGGGCGCCTCTCAACGTCATTTGTATGCGCAGCAAACGCCGACCGTGGGTCCTTTTACTCCTTCCGTCGCAACCGGTGGCTCTCGAAGGTTCTGTTTGGGATCCCAGACCAAACCGAATCTCTGTCCATCCGAGCCGCGGGGACGTTTTTACGGGTCGGTGAAGAGCCCGTCCGTGTCTGTGATCACTGACCGACATATTCTTGCGAAATTAACCGAAGATGCCTGAAGCCGCAGTATCTAAGGGTGGAGGAAAAAACAATGGCGGGACGTATGTGGACCGCGACAAACCCGCCCAGATACGATTCAGCAACATTAGCGCAGGCAAAGGTAAGTCACTAATATTATAATGTTTACACAGCGACTCTAGACGTTAATACATTTGATCAGCTGGCTCGATAATGAGTCATCTAACCAGTTCACATAACGGAGCGCTTTAGCCCATGACTGCCTTGTATGGAGATACTGCCATGCAGCCCTTCTGGGCTCGGTGGAGATGTAAGCTCGTATGTTCGGGGGCTCCAGCCTCAGATTGTTAGTTAAGATCACTTCATGTGCAAGCTGCAGTTCGCCTTTTGTTTTGCAGCTGTTGCTGATGCCATCAGAACGAGTCTCGGTCCCAAGGGCATGGACAAAATGGTACGTTATTCTCTCTCCCTCTCACTGAATCATTCTCTTGTCCTCCTCTCTCTGTAACTGTTTCCAAACCTGCCTTGAGGCATTGCTTGTCGAGGAGACACTGAAACGAGCCAGTAATATGTACTTGTGTAGATCCAGGATGGAAAGGGAGACGTCACCATTACCAACGACGGGGCCACCATCCTGAAACAGATGCAGGTCCTGCACCCTGCAGCTAAGATGGTGAGATGGAAGAGGAAGTCTCCTTGTCTGGTTTCATTCATCTGATTCCTATGGCTCCCATTGGTCAATGCTTGCGTTACACAAAAGAATCACATTTGTCAAGCAATTAGTATTGCACGCATTTGCTTCTTGTATGTCTGTCCTGATTGTGTCTCAGAGATTCAGACAGCTCGGTTACTTAAAATTGATTGCAGACATAGACTGTGTGTGTGTGTGTGTGTGTGTGTGTGTGTGTGTGTGTGTGTGTGTGTGTGTGTGTGTGTGTGTGTGTCAGCTGGTGGAGCTGTCCAAGGCTCAGGACATTGAGGCTGGTGATGGAACTACATCAGTGGTGGTGATTGCTGGTGCACTATTGGATGCTTGTGCCAAACTCCTTCAGAAAGGTGCCTAAACTGCTCACACTCACTGTGATGTCATTTCCTCATGATGGTACCTTGGGTTATTAGGAAATATATAGGATCTGTTCCTTCTGTCACTGTACTTATTTTCTCAACATTAACCATAAAGTGACCCTGCACCACCTTTGTCCCACAGGCATTCACCCGACAACCATCTCCGAGTCGTTCCAAAAGGCAGTGGACAAGGGTGTGGAGATCCTCACCTCCATCAGCCAGCCCGTGGAGCTGAGTGACCGAGAGAGTTTGCTCAACAGCGCCACCACCTCTCTGTGTTCCAAAGTGGTATCGCAGTACTCCAGCCTGCTGGCCCCCATGAGCGTGGATGCTGTGATGAGGGTAATCGACCCAGGCACTGCTACCGGCGTCGACCTCCGTGACATCAACATCGTCAAGAAGCTCGGGTGGGTTTATGCAGGGACACTGGGTAGTGATGGTTGTTACTGCTGCAGACCCACCCATGCAAACCATTTTTGTTTAGGCATGGCTGGTTTATACATAAAGCAGATATTTTACTAAGCAAGATGTTTCACTTTGCCATAGAACTTTAGTCAATAGTCAAGGCTGTCAAACAGGAGTAGAAGTCATTCTTAATGGGAAGTCCTCCCTTTGGGCTTAGGTGCTTCATCTTGCCTAGATATCCTGCTTCATTATCTTGTAACACTAAGCCTCACAGGACTTAAAGGACCACCTTTTTATGGGTATGGGGGGTTCTCCACAAAAACAGAAACAATGTTCTACTTGAATTGTATAATGCCTCTTTTCTTTTGCTTGTCTTTGGTTTATTTCTTAATCTGATGCGATTATAAATACATGAGTCGTGAATTTCAGTTTGGGTATGTTGTGTGGTGTTTCAGAGGAACCATTGATGACTGCGAGCTGGTGGACGGTCTGGTTCTGACCCAGAAAGTAGTGAACACCGGCGCGTCCCGCGTCGAGAAGGCCAAGATCGGCCTGATCCAGTTCTGCCTGTCCCCCCCAAAGACTGACGTACGTACCTGTCCAAGCCTCCAGCCTGAACCACAACACCAGATCCCTCTCACGTTGTCATTTTTGCTAGGTACTGCTCAATCTGAGCTAGTGAGCAATGTAAAGTTTTTATTTATTATGTGTTTTAGACAAAATCTGGTAAATAAAAAATAAAAAAAGAGATAACGGGTTAATAAATCTCACCACTTATGAGACTCGAGATCATTACATTGGCGTCCATTTGGAGAGCTCGGTTTGTTCTGAAGGTCAGACCCTTGATGTGTGAACAGCTCTCTGCTTCTGTCTGGCCAGATGGACAACCAGATTGTAGTGTCGGACTACGCGCAGATGGACCGCGTCCTCCGGGAGGAGAGAGCATACATCCTCAACCTGGTCAAACAGATCAAAAAGGCTGGCTGCAACGTGCTGCTCATCCAGAAATCCATTCTGAGGTGAGAGAGCGCGAGTGTGAGCCCAGTTGCTTTAACTGTTGGGCAAATCGGGCCCTATGAATGAGATTTGTACACTGAATAAGTACTTGGGGTGAGTGGTTCTTGACCCCTCTGATCATCTGTAACGAAGATTGATGTTTTGGCTAACGAGTGAGAGATCTGTGTTTCTCCTTTATGTCCGTCAGATCTTCTGTGGTCTCCTTTATGTCAGTCAGATCTTCTGTGGTGTCCTTTATGTCCGTCAGCTGAAACACTAGGCTAAAACCTGAACATTTGTTCAAAGGTGAGACTGTCACCCATGTCGGGGATTCTCAACTCTCCATTCTCAAGTGCTGTGTGTGTGTGGACTTGTACAGAGATGCGCTGAGCGACCTGGCCCTTCACTTCCTGAACAAGATGAAGATCATGGTGGTGAAGGACATTGAGAGGGAGGAGATCGAGTTCGTCTGCAAGGTAAAGAGGAAATGCACCCTCTCAACCTGCCCCCTCAGACACACACCACCTCATGTAGCCCCCCACTTGTGTAGAGCATCAAAGCAGTCTAACCTGCACTCTAACAAGCTGGAATCCCACTGGTTTGCGTACTCCGAGTAAGGATGTTCATCTCAACGTTACTATACACATCGTGAAACAAGGGGGGCACGCTAACATTCACAAATACACCAAGATGTGGATCTCTTCAAAATATTTAGATTTCTTGATGTCTTGGACATTAAATAAATTTTAATAAATAGTATTTGAGTGTACATCGGTGTCTTGCAGCTAGGAATAATGCCTAGACACCTGCGGACAGGCAAGCTAATGTGCTGCCCAAGATGCCAAAATAATAGTTCCCTTTTCACATGTTTGTTAGAGCCACAGCCAACATCAAGGGCCTTTGTGTTTGTAGCCCCAGCCAACATTACAAGCTTTGTGTTTGATTTAGATGTCTTGTTTCATGTGCATTTCCGCTGTGAGGATGGAGTCACTTGTATTAACAGATCCTAACATCACCCCTGGAAACATGACACTTATGTCCTAGGCTTTCACCAGCAGTGATTGACTGCTGTGCCCAAAGGAATCATTGTTAACATCCATCAGGTCTTTACTTAACTAGCTAATCACTACGTCCGTTGACTCACCAGTAATAACTAGTGTTTGCAGATTCTAAGCAGCAAAAATCAGTCTCCCCACAATGCAAAGCAGAATATGCCAACTGGACTGCAATCATTACAGCATAACTTGTTTCCCTTAATATCAACACAAACATAAAATATAAATATAAAATGTAATCAAAAAAGCTGAGAATAATGAAGATAAAGGGAATCTGGAACAAATATAATGGAAATGTAAAGTGTGTGCAGAGACCCTCACGCATACACATTTCAGTGATGAGTCTGTCAGAAAATGCACATCTACAGCACGCTATAAATGGCTTCTGCCTTTTAGATATTTAATTCTCCTTTGTGTGTGTGTTTTTTTTTGTTTGTTTGCAGACGATTGGCACCAAGCCAATTGCTCACATTGACCACTTCACCCCAGAGATGCTGGGATCAGCCGAGTTGGCAGAGGAGGTGAGCCTGGATGGCTCCGGTAAGCTGGTGAAGGTGAGAGCCCACTGACCTGAGGTCAGCTCAGCAATGCGACACAGCTTGTGTAAATGGGACACACACACAAGGTCTCTTCTCTCAAGCCGATCTCACAGTGTCCAGCCAGTAGAGGCGCGTTTAGTATCTAAACATCACAGTTACGTTTTTTCCAGGTTTGTCAGAGGAAGATAAACCTGTGTTTATCCTGGTTAACCTGGTCATTTCAGTTGGTCTAAACTCTGAATAAAGACATTAAGAAAACGTTACAACTGGTGCTCATTTGTGGGAACCGGGGGGATGGATCAAAAACACGGACCGGCTGCTGGTTTCATCTGCATGATGTAAAAAAAATAATAACTTGTGCTAGTGCTGATGTGTAATAGCAAACATCTTTTGGTTGTTTTTGGCTTTGTGTGTGTGTGTGTAGATCACAGGCTGCACCTGTCCCGGTAAGACCGTGAGCATTGTGGTGCGAGGCTCCAACAAGCTGGTGATTGAAGAGGCAGAACGCTCTATCCATGATGCCCTCTGCGTCATCCGCTGCCTCGTCAAAAAGAGGTGAGGCGCCTCCGGCCGCCAGTGAACCAGAAGATCCCTTAACACACTCCCCTTATCCCAACACACAGTGCACTAACGCCAGTGAATTTGCTGCTGTAATGTGCTTGCTGAGCACAGGGAAATGTTAATAAAACAGATGCATTTAAGGACATGTAAACGAAGGAGTTCCTCTTGGTTAAGCAAGCCATTGTATATACCGCCCCCTGCAGAGCACTGATTGCAGGAGGCGGAGCTCCCGAGATCGAGCTGGCACTGCGATTGGCGGAGTACGCCCGCACACTGGGTGGCATGGAGGCGTACTGCGTGCGTGCCTATGCCGACGCCCTCGAGGTCATCCCTTCCACTCTCGCAGAGAATGCCGGCCTCAACCCCATCTCCACGGTGACTGAGCTCCGGAACAGACACGCCCAGGGCGAGAAGACGGCTGGGATTAACGTGCGCAAGGTGAGCGGTCTGGAGTTGGAGAAGAGCAGCTCGTGAGACAGCATCACAATCTCTCCCAGCTTATCTCGGCGAAGTCAGAACAACTCACAGGAATAATAATTTTTAGTTGGTCCCATTAGTAAGAAAAAGTACCTCTAATTTTACCATGTTGGGTACAGAAGTGCCAAAGTAACACGTGCAAATGAAGTAAAATAGATGAGTGGATCGTGCTCATGGCCTTTATGCTGGAATGATTGCAGTAGCTGAATTTTGTCTCTCAGGGCGGGATCTCCAATATCCTGGAGGAACTGGTGGTCCAGCCTCTGCTGGTCTCAATCAGCGCGCTCACCCTCGCCACGGAAACCGTCCGCAGCATCCTCAAGATCGATGACGTTGTGAGTGACGCGTTTTACTTCGTCATGCACGTTCATAAACCGTTTAAAGCTAGCAGTTTACAAATTTATTTGCTAATATACATTCATAAAGAAATAAAAACCTTTTACATTTTATTCAGATTTTTCATCCAGTGTTTGTCATCACGATTTGAACGGGGTTGTGTTGGAGTAGCACAACTCCACAGCTGCTACTGCTTTAAAGAGACCTCTGACTCGCCCTCTTTCTCTTCAGGTCAACACACGATAAGGCGCACACGTGTGGGTGCGTGCTGTGGGAAGATGGAGCACTCCCGCTGAACTACGTAGAGACCTCGCCAACGCTATGACCAACTGTCTGTAGATGTTGCATTGCGTAATTTAATAAAAGTTTTTTTTTTTTCCTCAAGACAACCTCGCTTTGTGATGTGTCCCTCTTCATATTCTTTTTCTTTTAAATTGTGTGGTGTGTGTGTGTATGCCACGTTATTGCCTTAATAGGTGTTACCAGAGTTAAACAGTGAAGTGGAGAAGTGTACTCTTCTGCTAGCTGCTTTTAATATCTTAATGCGCCCATGGCCACTCGTCCTTCTCACTTCCTGTACCGGGCGGTCACTACTTCCTTGACTTCCGCACGTGCCGTTGCTATGGTGGACACCTGTTCCTTTTTCTCTCCCTCACATCGCTATAAGGTGTTTATATAGCTAGTTTATAAACATATATTAAACAGCGACATTTTATTATACAAGGCAACACCAAAACATGGACAGTTTTCACCGCAACAACATGCTCGTCACTTGTCTAAAAACGCCGGTCGCCGTGTACGGTAGAGATCGGGTTGTTTGGCGCTGTGTGGATAACGAGGATCCGGACGGATCTGCTGGTGAGTTCGTCTGAGTTTGAGTTGCTTCGAAGAATAAAGATGTACTCAAATTACAGAATTACTCAATTACAAAATACCCCCTGGTATTTAAAAAAAATAATAATAAATGTCCAGTAGGCAACATGTACTCATGCTATGATTGTCTAGATCGTCGTAGTTTGTATAATTTAAAATACTTTTAGGTTAAAAGATGCTTTTAAATATTTTACTAATATTTAGATGTTACATTTGAGTGTCTTCTAATTGCACACCAGAGTAGTTTTGACCTCCCGCGCATGCCGTTGTGACTCTGTTGACCGAGTTTTAGATGTTACACCTCGAGCGAGTTTATTCAATTATTAAAACAAATTTCGGCACTTTCTTTTCTAAAACGATTTACCTATGCATTAGGCCAGGGAATATTTTTGTGTCAGTTCGTTTTGTCCCATAATCAATAATCTGTTGATTCCTAAGGTTGTCTGAAACCACCTCTATAGTCATGGACGTAATTTTGATTTCAAAAGTGGGGGGACATGGATTCGTCGCTATTTAAATATTTTAAATATTTTTACGGTTTTAACCGTAAAAACTGGGGGGGACCAAAACCGGCTTTTGAAAAATTACGTCCGTGTCTATAGTGTGAGGCTCGTCTCAAGGGACCGTGAGGCTTGTTTGCAGCAGATGGTCATCTGCTCTCCCAGGATAATCAGCTAACAGATTATGCGCTTATGGTATCAGCACGGTTACTCATATTAAAGGTTCGCCCTGGTTCACCTTAAACAAAACACTCCAGCAGCAGCCTATCCCAAACAAACAACACCTTTGAGTGTGTAGTCTAATAGATCTTGAATAAATATAAATATGTCGAATATGTCACAATGACATTTTGCATTATGTACTGTTCAGATTTCTATCTATATTACAAAGCAAATTTGGGATAAAGATGTCAAAAAAAATAGTCACATGCCAAAATAAGATGTCACATGCCAAAATAACTTGAACATACTTATAAATCTTAAGCAGTAATGGCAATAATACAGCTTCACAGAATATTTGTATTGCATTACAATTTCACTGGAGAACTAACAGACCCAAATAATGTGCTGTGTAGATTCTCCAGCCATAAACACAGTGCCTCTGCTGAGCAAAGACCGCAGGGCCATGTGCGATGACATTGACCCGCACGTGTTCCAGCTTTCCAATGAGGAGTACTACCGTCAGCTGACCACGCTGAGGAAGGTCCACCTCTACACCATGGCCCAACTCCAGCACACATTAGGCATGAACCTGCAGCTGAGGGGCGGGGTGACCAGAAATGATCTGTGAGTGCAGTTTTGTGTGCTGCTGTCTCTCTGTCATTAGTGATACATGTGATCATGTGCGTGGTGATCTGCATGTGGCTTGTTTTGTCTTTATTCCCATTTGTGTGTTTAAGTCTTTAGTCTGTAGTGTTATGGTTGGTATTGTTTTGATGTGTCCCATGATGTGTCTTCACCAAATGCAGTGGGTGCCAGATCAGTCATGATTTGGCTCATGACCTTGGGCTCCTACTAACCCTCAAAAGGTGATGTCAGTTTAGTCTATGGCACTCTACTCTTATTGAAGTGTTATGGTTACTAAGCAATAAGTGTTCTTAAATGAAGGGGCTCTTCTGCTGTAAGATGCCCGATTTAAAAAATCTTTGCTTTATTGCTTTAGGTGGTTTTAAGTGGGATTAACCTAAAACCCTGCAGTTCTGTGTCACTTGCATGCGTTGAAGCTGTATATACGTGTGCTTTAAGGACTTATATTGTGAATCACTATGTTGTAATTGTGCCCATACTGTTCTGTGATTGGCTGTAGGCTGCAGTGGGGTGGGCCTAACCCGGTCCTGCCAGGTAAATTGAAGAAGTCTCATTCTGCCCACGAACTTAGAAGAGACTCTGCCTTCTTAGACACGGATGACGAGAACTGTGACTCTGACGAAGAACATGGTGACTATGGAAACTACAGCATGAAGAAAGGCCTTCTTAACTTTGCCAAAAAGCACATAAAAAACATGTGGAGGAATTTTACCGTGGATACATTGTCTCCACAGCGACGGCATCTTTCCTCAGCTTCGTTCCCGAGCCGTCCGGTCAACGATTGTGTCGCCTCACACCCCAAAGTCAAGTGCAGGTGGCAACAGTCGCAAAACCGGCTGCAGGTAACTGTACCCGAGCCGTTCCACATGACGCTGCAAGAGGCGGAGCTTCGACGGAAGGGCGGGAAGTCCCACACGGAGGTGGAGTATGAGGACGCCAAACTGCGGCGTGAGATGGAGGAGCTGGCGGAATGCCAGCGCCAGTTCCGCGCCGGCCCCGTGCCCGCGCACGTGCACCTCCCCCTCTTCGAGGAGCTGCGGGAGCGGTGGGAGGAGCGCAGACGGCGCCGCGTAGTGGCGACGGAGGACCGGTGCCTCTGTGCCAGCCAAAGAGCTTTGAGCTTCCTGGAGCGGGAGCGTGCGAGGGCGGAGCAGAAGGAGGCACGGTTGCGGGAGCTGGCCAGGGAGGAGGTGGAGGAGCAGAGGAGGAGGAGGAGGCCTTTCCGGGCCAAGCCCGTCCCTCAGGCTGTTAGGGAGGCGGCGTCGGGTGAGCGACAGAAGGAGGAGGAGCTCTACCGGGCCATCCGGATGCAGATGCGGGCGAGGGAGATGCTGCAGCGCTCCTCCCTGCCCTCCAGCGCGTTGGCCGGACGTCTGCGCAGACGGCGGGAGCAGAAGGCCGAGAGGCTGGCAGACGGCGCTGGTCGCCAACCCGTGTCCGGCGGCAAGGTGCCCGACTTCGACCGCAGCTACGGCCGCTTCCAGAAGCAGCTGGCACGGCGGCGAGACATCCGTCCCGTCACGGCATGCGAGCCCTTCCGGATGTGCACCGCCAACATCGCCTCGCACAGACAGCGCATCGCGGCTCACGTCGAGGCCGACCGGAGGAACCCGCGGCCATCCCGACGGCCATTTGTTGCTCAGGACGCCCCGTCGACCCGAACGCCCGCGTCCTCCCTCTTCTCGCCTCTGTCTGGGCACCAGGACAACCCGCCAGCCAAGACCACAGACTCGGCTAAGAAACGGCAGGAGGCTGTAAGGTAACTGGTCCAACCCCACGGCATCAGAGCCCGAGAGTACAGAGCCCTGTCTTTCATATTTGGAATCAGTGATGGCTAAGTTACCTTGAGAAAGTAATCCGATTACTGATTACTCCTTTTAAAAGTAACTTAGTTACGTTACATATTACTTGATTTTAAAAGTAACTACGTTAGATTACAAGTTACTTTAGTAGTTACATTCAGCAGCAAAATAAATTTTTCCAATACTCACTTTATTGGAAGTGCATTTTTAACAGTAACAATGTATTGAAGTAGGTTCGGTAACCGAGGCAGAAACTGCTTAATCCAAAAATCCCGAGGAGGGAAACTTTATTGATAACGCAACCCTGGCGCGCGCAGGCTCCGCCCCCCAGTGTCACTTAAAGGGCAAGACTCGCCGTGAGGAGCAGAAGTCGCTACAGTATCTCCTGACATTACGTTTGTGTAGCTGCGCGGTATTATTTGTAAATTTATTTGTAAACGTAATACAAGCGAACTGGGGTGGATTTCCCGAAACGTTCGTAGCGCCAAGTACTTCGTAACCTCGTATGAAGCTACGAACGTTTCGGGAAACCCACCCCAGTTCAGTCAGACAGCTATTTGTTGTGAAACGAAATACCATTACAATTTCAAGCATTTTAAAGTAGGCTACGTTAGTCAAAATTCCAGCACTTTTCAAACGTGAAACACAAAGCAACATTAAAATTGGTCAGGTAAATGTTCCTTCCCCTGTTTTTGAGGGGTGTTTCTTTATACTACCACACATCGTTACGGGAGGACACAGCAAAAAATGACTTGTAAAACGTGCTCGCGCTCTCACAGGGTCGCGCGCAGCGTGCGGAGTCGAGCGCTACGGTCAGACGCAAAAGTAGAACTGAGCCAAGAAGAAAGCAAAAATATATATTTTACTAGGGAAAATATAAATAGTAACGCACAGTTATTTGGATAAGTAACTTTAATCTGATTACTGGACTGGAAATAGTAGCGCGTTATATTACTCGTTACCGAAAAAAGTGGTAAGATTAGAGTAACGCGTTACTGACATCACTGTTTGGAATACACATCTAGTGCAAAGGTTAGTGGGTTTGTGTAGGTTTAATCCCAAGATACATTCATAACCCCATAATTGAGTTGATAGGGGTGACCTGCAATAGTCGCTGATTCGACTATAGTCGACTATACCCCCTAGTCGACTATGAACGTCATAGTCGAATGTACCATTCTAACTGCATGGGGGTGCCCAAGGATGCAGCTAAGCATTAGTTGTTACATGAAATGTCTTTGGTTTTAGTTATATATAGCCTTTTGTCAAATAAAATCATCCTAATTTCTGTTAATAAATATTTTAAAATTATGTTTGCACATTAACAATAGGAATCCTCCTTACTACACATTAATAAATCACACCCTGCAGTTGCACAATCCAAATGAGCGGAGCTGAATACGCTACAGAATACGCAGCATCTGCCGAGATTAAAATGGCTACTAAAAAACTTCAAAAATATTTTGAAAAAGATAAAGATGAATCAAACGAAGTAAAGTGCAAGTTAGGTCATCAACGGCTTTCATTTCGCTCGACAACAACCAACATGGCATACCATTTAAAACGCGTAAGGCGAAAAAAAACAGTTCAGCCGTTTGTTGTTTTCGGTCGCGAGTACTTTTCAAACCTGAAACACAAAGCAACATTAAAATTCGTCATAAATGTTCATTAAAATGCTTAGAATTCGCTTCAGATGCCGTTTACTGATTGTGATTCCCCGCTGTGCAAGGGAAGCTACAATGTCCTCATGACGCATAAGCAAATAAGACCTAATAAACATATCTCTGTTCATTGTGGCATAAATCTAAACAAAGTATATACAGTTTCAGGCAACTGTTACTGCCTCTCTCCTTGTATCTGCAATGTATGCGCTTAGGCCAGTAGGGTTTGCAAATGAATGAATGAAAACGTGCGCACGAATTGTTAATCGTGCGCACGAATTACTAAATCGTGACCACGAGTTTAATTAAAACGTGCGCACGACTAAAACAAAACGTGCGCACGAATGGTAAAACGTTCCCTCGTTTAATTTTTATTTTTTACCCATGTCCCCTCCCGGGCTCCGTAAAGGTGCTCTAAATTAAAAAATAAAAATAAACCCGATTAGACTTTTGGTCGACTAAAGGGAAAAGCTGACGAATCAGATTCGACTATGAAAATCCTTAGTTGAATTAGTTGAATACACCTCTAAATATTAATAATAATAATGCTCAATTAGCCCCCAATAATCACCGTCGTATCTGCAAAAAACTAAAAATTCGCAAATCTTCACACCGACATTGGGAATGCACCTGTTGTTTGATTCCGACCTTACCTTCCACAGCATTTCTGAGAGAACACTTCCCCTTTCTGAGTAGGAAAGTTCTGGAACAGAGGAAGAAGGCTGAGGAAGAGGAGGAGAGATGGTGGGAGAAACAGAAAAAACAGGGGAGGTGGCAGCAGCAGGTGATGTCTAAGCGTGCTGAGGCATACGACCCACACACCCCCCTGACACAGACACACCAGCTCAGACTCTCAGAGCTCAGGTACCTATGCTCACTCTGTGCTCGGTTGTGTGTTATGCTGTCTTGGTACAAGTCTTGCTGTGAAAAAAAGTTGAGAACAAATGCATTATGCAGTATGGATTTTTGTATTTTAATTTCTGCTGGATTTTAACGGACATACTACAGATTTTTTTTGTATTATAAAAATTATGTGGTTTGAAACCAAGCAAGGATGTAATAAATATTTTAAATGAAATGAAAGCATATAGTTCTTGTATTTCTATACTCCTTTACAGTCTATATGTCACGTATAACATTACACCTGTTTGATTATTGTGCTTATGAGAATGTGCGGATTCTAGCACTACCCAATTCAATTCAGTTCTGTTTAGACTCGAGACCCCCCCCCCCCCCCCCCCGATTGACTTCATAATGCTCTCCAAGCTAACCAACAAAACATGAACATAAAGCTAAATGTTGTAGAATGGAAAAGCAGACTTCCAGGCGATGCCCTGGTGGAAATAACTTGGTATTATGGGTATGTATATGTGCACGTGTGCGTGCTGACGTGCTGAGGCAGGAGACAGACCCTGCAGAGGCACAGGGAGTACCAAGAAGAGATGAAGGATATGCAGCAGAGAGTGAGAAATCGACCGCTACTACTAGAGCAGGCAGCACAGGTGAGTCCCGCCTAACTACATCTGCCTGTCAGCCGTGTCTCTGCTCATCAATCTCTGCCTATATTATTAGACTAGATTAGAAAAGATATTTTTATGTGTGTTGTGTCATAGTATGTAAGGCTGCTGTGCACAGGTGAAAGGTTTTAAGTTTCTAGTGGTCTCTTCATGTGAATCATTGATATTTTCATGGTAATTTTCTTAATTCAAGTAGCACTGCACAGACTGCGATTCTGAGGTAAATCTACCCATACCGAGACCAAAGGAAATTACACACAAGGTTATAGACATTAGACTGGGAAAGATTACAGTATTTGAATATCCATTTAAAGGAGATACATGGATCAATTGCTAAGATTAAGGGCTTTGTGTACAATTTGGGTGTGGACAGGGTGTTGATTTCAGTTTAGCTGCCTTTCAGAATTGTGTCCCCTTTAAGAAATCAGGTCCTCCTGCACTCTCGAGTTCACTAAAGGACCCCAGCAGCATTTTAACAGGTTTATTTTCTTTGAGTACCACCACTATGGTTTTTCTGTTTAGTTAAAAGATCATTTGTTTCATGAAATGTTAGTTGTGCCATGTTTATGTAGCTAAAATATAGGATAAATATGAGATTTTATGATCAGGAAAGATCATAATAAATATGTCAGTAAAGACTAGTCTTATATTTTTCGTGTTGCATATGGGGGTTCTCCCTCCATCTTAGGGATCACAGCCCCCAAGCACTCCTGGGCACCATAGGGTTCAATGCTTCTTCTTGTGATTCCAAGATCAGTGATTACGGTTGTCATTAAGTCCCACCTTAACTAGCAACTTCTAGGTATTCTCCAGCTTGCTATTGTGCTTGCTGGGGAACTGTTGACTGGCAGGGCAGACATGTTCATGGCTTTGATCTTATTGTTCCCATTCAGTCATCTCTTGAGGATGTTGGAGTTCTTCTCCTGTAGATGTTTTAGGATTGGTCAATTCCAACGGCAAGGAATTTTAATGCTTTAGGACATTGACACTGGCACATCTGTTTGAATGGACAGTTGTTGCTATCGCAGGAAACTTTAAGAAAAAGATATAAATGAGGCAACCAGAACCGCAGTGAAGTGAAGAAGGTTTCCAGAGAAAACGTTTTGGATTAATGTCCTACATTAGCTACGCATTCACTGGCCTGACAGGATAGCATATAGCATGTAATGGTGTACTGTATAAAACCTTAAAGGTTAATCTTACCAAAAATACAAAGCTAGCCACCTTCTCTCTTTCTCATATATATATATATATATATATATATATATATATATATATGATATAAATTATTGTGCACAAGGTTGGAATTGAAGTGCACAAGATTCCCAGAGAAACAGAACATTACAGGCAGAAGTCCTTCATCAGCTCTGCAACCAGTTTCAACTTCATAGCAGTCCTTCACTGATGAAGACATCTCTGTCCTTTTCTCTGGAAACTGGATAATTCCAACGACTAGACTGAACATCTATGTGCAAATATAATGATGATGATGCTACTGATGGCCTCCCTACCCAACTCCTCTTACTAAAAACACAAAACAAATGTGGACTGATGACCATGGTGATGATGATGATGATGGTGTGTCCATGCCGCAGATGAATGCTAAGCGAGTGGCAGCGAGGCGCTATGCTCAAGCTCTGCAGGGGTGTGGCCTCAGCGAGGCCTTCATCGGTGCCACGCCGTCTAAAGGTGGAGGTCAGCGGCCTGACTCCACACCAAGCCTGCCCCCAGACGGCCGCTCCGCCCCCGGACACAGGTCGGCGCCTACAGCCCTTTCCATCGACCTTAACTGCTCCACTCCGACGTAATCAAAACTCTCACTGACCTTCATGAACTTTTCAAAACCTTGTTTCCTAGAAGTATCGAACAGTCATATGAGCCGTTAGAAATAGAGAGAGTGTAGGAAGCCATTTGAGCTTAGTTTTTTTTTAATAACATCACACAGGCATCTGGTTACATTTGGGGATACTAGAAACCCGTACAAGGTTGATTTAGCATCAGTTTCCTTTAATATCCATACTACTTCACAGTCAGTGGACAATGGGGCACTCGGCCTCGATCGTCAGATATTTTCTGTAGCTTACATGAATCCTGGGTATTCTGGGATCTGTTGAATAATCTGTCAATGGTTTTGTCTCTGTTGTTCGTTATGTGTAGGTTTTTCATGTCAAGCTTGTTTTGGTGTGAATTAAGTAGAAAGTAAAAAAAAGAGTAGAAAAATTAGAGAATATTGGCTGTTCTACAAAATAATGAAGTTGGAAACTATAATTGAATTAATCAATTAAACTAATATCTTATTATACTGAATTAACATAAATTTGCTTGTATTAAAGGCATGCTATTTATTTTGGCATTCCTGGCCTGACTGCGGTTCAACTGCCAGTAAGGTTGAAGGCATTGTAGTTGCATGCTGCATCTCTGCTGCTGTGAACGTTTGTATCGACTGATCAGAGGTGTAGTGCTTGGTGGGGGCGTTGGAGTTGATGCTTGTCAGTGAACTCAAGTGTTTTCACAGAGAGCTGCAGTGGGCCAAGAAGCCAGCCCACGCCATCAGTCCCCAGTCCAGTGATCGCCCTGGTGACTATGAAGATTACCAGCAAGACATCCTGGGTGATGTGAAGCCTGAGGAGCAGAGGGGAGACGACAGACAAGGGAATGAAGACAATGATAGTGCTGGTGATCAAGAGAGAGAAGACCTCCACACTCATGAGGACCAGCTGGCTTTTCATCGGGACGACGACGACCGAGACGACAGCGATATGGGCAGCGACGTTATCGGCGAACGCAGACACTGCTCTGGTAGCAAAGGCAGTAGGAGGAGCCAGTCGCCATAGCAACAAGACCACCGAACATGACAAGGGAGGAAAAAATATTCATTCTTCAAGGGATGGAAGGCAGATGGGGGATGAGAGAAACACGCAGGACAGTCAGGCCTCCTTCAGAAGTGAGGACAGAGGGGGAAATAAGAAAATACTCTCTTTGGCTCCCCTTGTGGAAAACATTGGGATATCACTCAATATATTTTACCTTGTTTTATTTGATAATGTCATAAAATACTTAAATTATTATTAGATTATATATTAAATTATACCTTCAGTGGTGTAGTATGGCTATATATGTATTTGCATGTAAGTATTAAACAGTAAGTTTAAACTAGAGAACATTTGTGTAAATATGAATGTTGTATTGATGTTTATTTATTCTTTTATAGATCTTGATTCAATAAAGCTCTACTATATTTCATACCTAAATATGCTAATGTACTCACTTAGTTTAAATCAGTTTGCCTAGGTCATATATACTTGTTTTTTATGTGTATTGCATACATTTGGGAAATAATATTATAATAATTTGTCACAATGTTACTTACTTTACAAAACACTGATTAAGCATATTTGACCTTACAGACACGAATAACAACACCGACAAGCGCAGAAGTTACAGGACATCATCTCAGTAATTTTCCATCCCTAACTCAGTCCAGCCCACATCGCATTGAAATTCATGGGTCTTAAATGCAACCCGTGCTCCAGCCTCGCGAGGGGTACGAAATCGGAGTGACAGCATTACTGTCCAATAGACTGAACAGGAAACCGTTTCACGCTGCAGCAAGCATCCAATCCTGTGGCACAAAGGGCGTGTCCGTAGTCCAAATTTTACGCGGCGCTATGGGCTGAAAACTAAACCGAGATGGAATATCCCAGTCTGAACCGGTTTCAACCGGTCTTGGGTTTGATGCACGAGATGAGAGAAGAGCTGGCTTACAGACTCTTTCAGACTAATGCTTTAAAACCACGTCTTTTGAATAGATAAAACAATAAACTAACGTCTGCTTTACTTTGTGGTTATGAACCGGGATACAGGCATTAGACATGGCTCCGTAAATATTGCTAGCACGCTAGCCTAGGAACTCAAGACATAACCACTGACACGGCTAGCCAGCTTAGCTAACTTGTTAACAGGGGTCAAGCTATCTGGACTCGGATTCACTGCACGCGCCAGACGGCGATCATTGATAACGTACGCTACACGTACTTTAGAGGGTGCTTTTAATGTGCAGTATCACTTGTCGCTTCGCTTTGGTTTAGTCCTGGCATACGGCTGGTTAGCCCGCTTTTTTTATCGGACTAGTTTAACAGTTCCATTTACGTCCGATTCAAGTTCACTGGCTGCGAAAGCTAAGTCCGCTAGCTAGCGTGTGGCTATCGCGTCATCATGAGATAAACGCAGTCGTGTTCGCGGGATCGTACGTTGTTTCGCAAAAAAAGAAGAATTTCTTTATCTATAAAAGCGTGTATCGCAGCAGCCCTGAAATATTTATACATCAGTTCAACGCAAAGAGGAGTGCTTAAAAATCAGGTAAGTAGTTTAGATAGCTAGGTTATCGGACCTAGCTAGCTACAGAAGTAAAGGGTTTTTTTACTGATATATGCGTTTATAAATGTGAGTTTCAAAAGTTTGCTAGCTCCGTGGCGCGTCCCTGCTCTTCTGGGTTACAATAACGAGCGACGTTGTGATGACTGAAACTAGTGTAGCACAGCTAACATGGCTAACTTACCGTTAACGACGCTCGTAAGGCACATGAATCATGTGCTGCTTCACCAGCTCCTTTCATCCTATGTTCGCTCCCTACCTGCAAGTTTAGACAATTTTCCCAAGCAGTAGAGTGTCCGTATTTAATGCAAACTTAATTCATCATGCGCTAGTAACGATATCACACTTTGCTGTACAGGTTCGCTAGCTAGCAA
Source organism: Brachyhypopomus gauderio (assembly GCF_052324685.1). Lineage (NCBI taxonomy): Eukaryota > Metazoa > Chordata > Actinopteri > Gymnotiformes > Hypopomidae > Brachyhypopomus > Brachyhypopomus gauderio. The sequence goes on from NW_027506907.1 coordinate 1,107,118, forward strand.
CTGGCTAAAAACATGGCACAGCGTGGAAACTTACCGCCAGCCAAGTACTGCCTGTGAGCTTAGCTAGCTAGCTAGCGGTGGCTAAGCTAAGAAGAGTAGCTTCGCCTTTAGAGGGAGGGGTTTGTGTTGACTGCCAGCGACCACTGACCACGCTCGATCTAGGAAAATTACAGCCTAGTTTATGAAGTTATGTGTTTCTTAGAAATGTACGAGCTGAAAACTACTTTTTCGTACTTGTTTCATTCATTGGTTCATTCATTATTCGTTCATTCACCATTCTACGTATACTCTTTACAAAACGAGAGTCTTTTAAAACAAGTAATTCTACACCAGTCGTCTTTTAAAACCGGCTCTCGTAGTTGATGTATTTATTATTTTAATCATTGTAACAGCTGAGAGGTTTGAGCAGACTCTCATTGTACCGTAGATGTCTTTATGTTGACAAACAGCCCGTTGTTTTGTGGTCGTGGTGGTGATGTAGTTCCCAGTTTGGTCTTTAAAAAGCTTTTTCTTTGTCAACCTAATCCCACAGCTCTATGCCAGCAGATATGACAATGTTAGCGGACCATACAGCCCGGCAGCTGCTGGACTTCAGTCAGAAGCTTGATATCAATCTACTGGACAATGTAGTCAACTCCATGTACTATGATGTTGGATCACAGGTAAGACCTTTTCATAGTAGCACTTGTAGGATGGATGGAGCATGCGAGAAATCAAGGTTACACAGTGTATCTCTTATTTAGTCTCCTATTGGACAGCTTTGACATCTGGTTTGTCATCTCACCAATTAGGAAATTGTGCTTTTTATTGTAAACTTTGTAAAGTTTACAAGTATTTTTTGTAACATGTTGGCAGGTAAGATGAACCACTGAGTGGTTTGGTCTCTTGGGTGGGGGAAAAAAACTATCCAAAGGTTAACAATGTATTCATTCAGTCAGTCACAAATCTTGTGAATAGCTGCTTGTTTATTTGAGGATGGTTAACTTTAGTTGTCTTCTTATCGTAGCAACGACTGGCACAAGAAGTTCTCACCAACCTAAAGGATCATCCGGACGCATGGACTAGAGTGGACACCATTTTAGAGTTCTCTCAGAACATGAAGACAAAGGTATGTGCAGACGGGAGTGGGAGACAGGACCACACGCACCTGTGGTCTTTCACCTCACAATCTTTACTTTGGTGAGGATATGGATGTATAGATTTGTTGCAAGAGTGAAACGCCTGCACCAATTGAGGTGTCCCTATACTTTGTGTTACTGGTGTTGTCTCCTGATCCTGTTCTATAATAAGCTCTGCTGATCTGTTCACAGTACTACGCTCTTCAGATTCTGGAAACTGTCATTAAAACACGCTGGAAAATTCTCCCAAGAAACCAATGTGAAGGTAACAGCAATACTAACTGTTCTTAATATGCGTTAAGGAGGAATCGTATACATTTGAAAACCTCAGTGTCAGCACTGTGTTAACAGTAGTTTTACAGATTTATATCTGAAGTGATGACTTAGTCTCAGAATATCACATGGCTGCTAAATGTTTCACCAATTTATAATTTTTTTAAAGGAATTAAGAAGTATGTTGTTGGGCTCATTATCAAGACTTCCTCTGATGCAGCTGTTGTGGAGGTAAAGCGCCCTCTGTTGTTTTTTGTTGGTACCTCACCCTTTATAGCCTTTTGCTGTTCTGTGGTCATGTTTTGTTGTATGTTAACCGTTATGCTCTTGATTGTTTTAGAAGGAGGGAGTTTACCTGGCAAAGCTGAATATGATCTTGGTGCAGGTTGGTCATGTCTCAATTTCTGCTACTTTCAGTAACTTAAGAGGAGAGACTCAAATTTCAGTCCTTTGATTGTTTTTTTGTTTTTTGTTTTTTTTTTAACTCACGAATGCTTGGATAACTAAATTATTAACCCCAGAACTAAATAGTGTCTGGACAAACCTAACCAGTCAGTGTGTGTGTGTGTTTTTTTCTGGGGCGTTCTTTCCAGATCCTGAAGCAGGAGTGGCCCAAGCACTGGCCCACGTTCATCAGCGACATCGTGGGGGCGAGCCGCACCAGCGAGAGCCTCTGTCAGAACAACATGGTCATCCTGAAGCTGCTCAGTGAGGAGGTGTTTGACTTCTCCAGCGGACAGATGACCCAGGTCAAGGCCAAGCACCTGAAGGACAGGTACCCCTCCAAAGCAAATGACCAACCGCACCTTACACCTGCAGAACTGTAGAGGTATGTCCTCGTGGACTGCTTGATCAGGCTACTGGACTGCTCGGTGTCCACTTTATTAGCTTCACCTGTCTTACAGGTGCGCAGATACACAGGATACCACAGCAGTTTGTCATGACTGTAATCTGGCGGGAATGCTGGAAGATGAACTGTTCACGTTAACATCACTCCCCTTTCTTCTGTTCCAGCATGTGCAATGAGTTCTCCCAGATTTTCCAACTGTGCCAGTTTGTCATGGTAAGTCGGTTTTGGAAAATCTCCAAGTCTCTAATGTCTGTTTAATGTGTTTTAACAATGTACTCGTCTCCTCTTTCTCAGGAGAATTCCCAGAATGCTCCACTGGTCCACGCCACACTGGAAACCCTCCTGCGTTTCCTTAATTGGATTCCACTGGGCTATATCTTTGAGACCAAACTCATCAGTACTCTGGTTTACAAGGTAAATTTGCCATTAGTAAACAAACTGAGAGAATATGAGTTACTCCACAATCCCCACCACTCTTTAACCATATAACGATAGTTCTGTATCAGCACTAGGGCTGTCTTGGTCCCCTCTCACAAAGGCGCGTTTGCATTGGTGCTGCTTGCAACTGCGTAAGAAAGAGAGGAATATAATGTTGTGTTGTTGTCCTTTAATGACCCTCTGCTACTTGCAGCATGGCCGTGTTGACACTCCAACACTACATGGCCCATTCAGTCCTGTCCTCCTGAATCAAAGGGCTGACGGTGTTCTAATGATTTGGAGACGTTCTAACGGGAGTTCTAATAGTTCCGTGGTGGTGTTGTCTCTCAGTTCCTGAATGTTCCCATGTTCCGGAATGTGACTCTGAAGTGTCTGACGGAGATCGCAGGTGTGAGTGTCAATCAGTACGAGGAACAATTTGTCAGCCTCTTCACACTAACCATGATGCAGCTCAAACAGGTAACACCTGCGCCCTCAATTATATCTAATGTATGCGTCTAATTTAGTCTCGTTTCCTTTCATTTCATTTGGTGCTTAATAATGAAACATTTTATTCTTGTAATGTCCATTCTGTACATTTCATTGATGTCTGTAATGAAAATTAGGACTTATGCTATTTTACCGTTTTAAGAGGTGTGTGTTTTTTGTAATGATGGTTTATCATTTCTTGAAATGAGTGTCTTGATTTATTTCTGAATGTATTTTCCCAGATGCTGCCTCTCAACACAAACATCCGTCTGGCGTACGCGAACGGAAAGGACGACGAGCAGAACTTCATCCAGAACCTCAGCCTGTTCCTCTGCACCTTCCTCAAGGAGCACGGGCAGCTCATCGAGAAGAGGCTCAACCTCAGAGAGACGCTCATGGAGGTACACACACCCGCTCACTAACACCCCACTTATCCGTGTGAAGATACACAGGCTCAGCACACACACACACACACACACACACACACACACAAACACACATAAGATGCTCAGGGATGAACACGGATGGGCCAAGGAAGTAAAGCTGCTTGTAAGTTTCTCTCTCTCTCTCTCTCTCTCTCTAGGCCCTTCACTACATGCTGCTGGTGTCGGAGGTGGAGGAGACGGAGATCTTTAAGATCTGTCTGGAGTACTGGAACCACCTGGCGGCGGAGCTGTACAGAGAGAGTCCCTTCAGCACCTCCACCTCCCCCCTGCTGTCTGGCAGCCAGCACTTCGACGTGCCCCCACGCAGACACCTCTACCTGCCCGTCCTGTCCAAGGTTAGTGACACACACACCCCTATCTCTACCTGCCCGTCCTGTCCAAGGTTAGTGACACACACACATTTCTATACCTGCCCGTCCTGTCCAAGGTTAGTGCTGCACTCCTGTAGCTCACCTTGCAGACCAGGTATTGCGAGGTTCTAGGTCATGGGTTCATGCATATACTGTCACCCTGATAAATATGTGCGCTGCTCTGGATAAAAGCATCTGCTAAATGCCATAAACGTACTGTTCAAGGTTCAAGGTCTCACACACGCACAACCTGGCCGTAGTGTCCAAGGTTAGTGGTGCCTGTGTGACTATGAGCTGCTCTCTGTGCTCTGAACAGCTGTCTGTGGTCTGCTTTGCTGCAGGTGCGTCTGCTGATGGTGAGCCGCATGGCGAAGCCCGAGGAGGTGCTGGTGGTGGAGAACGATCAGGGGGAGGTGGTGAGAGAGTTCATGAAGGACACGGACTCCATCAACCTCTACAAGAACATGAGAGAAACGCTCGGTAAACACACACACACACACACACACACACACTATCAGATCAGGGGAAGGTGGTGCACGAGTTCATGAAGGACACAGACTCCATCAACCTCTACAAGAACATGAGAGAAGCACTCTGTAAACACACGTGCTTCTAAGTAAGAACACAGCTGCAGGAGAAACACACGTCACGCTCGTTTGCCTCTCATCATGCTGTCGGGCTGTTAAAACTCCTGAATGTGTGGAAGGTTGCGTCCGAATGTAACGCAACATCACGCTGTGCAGTGTACCTCACCCACCTGGACTACGCCGACACGGAGCGCATCATGACGGAGAAGCTCCACAACCAGGTGAACGGCACCGAGTGGTCCTGGAGGAACCTGAACACGCTGTGCTGGGCCATCGGCTCCATCAGCGGGGCCATGCACGAGGAGGATGAGAAGAGGTTCCTGGTCACCGTCATCAAGGTGGGGGCAGACATGCCACGCACGACAGATCAGCTTTACACCCTCAACACTAATTGCCCCTTGAAATTAAAGTGCCTCTTTGTTGAATGAATGAATCTTCCAACTTGTTGTGTGTGTTGCTCCTAAGAATTGCGTTTTTCTGAAATTTAACGTGTAGACATATTTATTGGTCAAAGTCCTAAAGTAAATTCTCTAAACTGAGCCCTGAGCTTCTGTGAGGATTTCAGTGGTGATTTGTGGGTTGTTTGGTGGAGGGTGTATGCTGTGTGAAGCATGTGCAATGACGTAAAACATACTGTATTTCATCCTTCTTCCTTGGTAATTTTTCTCTTTGGGGGATTAGGGAGAATTTTTACGTTATTACCGTTTTTACTTAATTGAAAGAATTATCTAAATAATTAATGATCAGAATTAAAATATTTAGATGTATATTTTAATAATTTAGGCCTTTTTGGAGTTTGAGTACAGTATTTTACTGTGTGTGTGTGTGTGTGTGTGTGTGTGTGTGTAGGACCTCCTGGGGTTGTGTGAGCAGAAGAGAGGGAAAGACAACAAGGCCATCATTGCGTCCAACATCATGTACATCGTGGGCCAGTACCCACGCTTCCTCCGCGCACACTGGAAGTTCCTCAAGACTGTGGTCAACAAACTGTTTGAGTTCATGCACGGTGAGTAACACACACATTGTGCAGATAGTGCGTGTGTGTGCATTTTGCCTCAAATGTTTGTAAAAATGTTCATGTGTTTGTTTGTGACCTTCTCTCTGCCACCTCCCTCTCAGAGACCCACGACGGTGTTCAGGACATGGCCTGTGACACGTTCATCAAGATCGCTCAGAAGTGCAGGAGGCATTTTGTGCAGGTGCAGGTCGGGGAGGTGATGCCCTTCATCGACGAGATCCTCAACAACATCAACACCATCATCTGTGACCTGCAGCCGCAGCAGGTGGGTGTCGCGCCCGACCTCCACCCGAGCTCCGCCCCCCACACGTTTTAAAGGCTTCTTGACGTGGTGAACAAGTGAAGCGTGTGATCTGACTCCTCCCTCCCGTGTGCAGGTGCACACGTTCTATGAAGCAGTGGGCTACATGATTGGTGCCCAGACAGACCAGGCTGTACAGGAACACCTGATAGAGAAGTACATGCTGCTGCCCAATCAGGTGTGGGACAGCATCATCCAGCAGGCCACCAAGGTGAGTCTGGGTAATGGAGTCTGTGGTTCACAGTCTGTCTGTAACCTAGATGTCAAGGTCTGGTGAAGTAAAAGTGCTGGGGAAGTAAACCTTACTTTTTCCCTGAGGAATAATGCTTGTATGGTATGACTCGTTCAAACCTGTTGTCAGTGATTTATTGGTGTCTCGTGGTACTTAATCCCAAAAAAAGATTAAGAGCAAGAGAGTAGAGCAAAATGGAGACGGCTCAAATTGGACCTGCTTCCTTTCATATGGTCTCGATATCTGCTGTGTAATCGGAGCAAATATCGTCCGGAGGCCGTAGCGAGCGTTGAGGCCTTGCGTTGAGGTCCTGTGCTCCTCTCTGTGCCCTGGCTCAGAACGTGGACATCCTGAAGGACCCGGAGACGGTGCGGCAGCTGGGCAGCATCCTGAAGACCAACGTGAGGGCGTGTAAGGCCGTGGGACACCCCTTCGTCGTCCAGCTGGGACGCATCTACCTGGACATGCTCAACGTCTACAAGTGCCTCAGCGAGAACATCTCCTCCGCCATCCAGACCAACGGTGAGGAGGCCAGCGCCACACCAGCCTCACCCACGTGGCCAAAGCAAAGTGTGATGATGTTGTGTTTGTGTGTAGACACCTGCACTCCACTCTCTACAGTTCAGTTCAACTAGAGAAATGAGAATGGGTAAAGGACAAAAGTAGTGTGTGTTATCCTCAACAATAATGGGGTGTGTGTGTAGGGGAGATGGTGACCAAGCAGCCCCTGATCCGGAGCATGCGCACAGTGAAGAGGGAGACTCTGAAGCTCATCTCTGGCTGGGTCAGCCGCTCCAACGATCCCCAAATGGTATGAAACACACACCAGATGGTGGAGGGGGTAGATGAGTGTGGATTGGTCTGTACTGAACGAACCTCTGAGAGGTCAGACCTGCCTGGATTCTCCCAAAGGGGCTTTGTTCACTGATTGGACCGTTCACATGATTGTTCACGCTGATTGGACCGTTCACGTGGAAATGCTGACTTCCTTTTGATACGTGTGCGTATGCTGACTACCATTTCGTGCATGCGTTCTTATGAGAATGCTGCCTACGTTTTCGTATTGACAGTCGTGTGGATAACCTTGCGTGGGGCTTTTCTGGTGCACGGTGGTCATGTTCCTTGTGCTTGTGTGTTTCAGGTAGGGGAGAACTTCGTTCCTCCTCTCCTGGAGGCCGTACTCATCGACTACCAGCGCAACGTCCCTGCCGCTCGAGAGCCTGAAGTGCTCAGCACCATGGCGACCATTGTTAATAAGCTGGGAGGCCATATCACTGGAGAAATACCCAAGATCTTTGACGCCGTCTTCGAGTGCACCCTCAACATGATCAACAAGGTTGATGTTTTAAAAATGATATAAACAACACTTAATGTTATTCATCTGCTCACATAAAGATATCGGAAATTACTACATTACATAGGACTACATTTAAGCATTTAAATAAAAATTTTTTAACCTGATTTGCTTGTCCGCTATATAAACCTGTTTGGTGTTTCTCTGCAGCATGTCGAGAGGTATTCAGTAAATAAATATCTCTGATCTTTTTCTGCTCCTCAGGACTTTGAGGAGTTCCCCGAGCACCGGACCAACTTCTTCTACCTGCTACAGGCGGTGAACTCCCAGTGCTTCCCAGCCTTCCTGGCCATCCCGCCCGCACAGTTCAAACTGGTGCTGGACTCCATCATCTGGGCCTTCAAACACACCATGAGGAATGTGGCCGACACCGGTGAGGGCTCGTCCTGCATGGCCCGGTGGACCCAGACCATGGGTTAAAGTTCTCCGTCACTACGACGGATTTCCGTCATTTGATTTTTTGGGGGGAAAATTCCGTCAAATCATAATAAACCACACACGCGCGTGCTATCTGTTTTGTGGCCAAAATATGATTCTCTCACTGGCGCTCTTCAGCACGGGATGTATATATATATCAGGGGTACTCAACTGGCGGACCGCGGTCCGGATCCGGACCCGAACGCAGTCCTGTCCGGACCCAATCTCATTCCTGATTAACTGGATACGGACCAGAACAAAACCGTAGCATTTATTTCAGGGCTATTGAAAAAACACTCCGTCACGAGGGTTACGTTTGCTACCCCGCTCAACAACTTACGTCCCCCCCCAACAACTTACGTCCTCCCCCCCCCCCCCCCCCCCCCCCCCAACAACTTACGTTAACCACCCCCCCCCCCCCCCCCCACCCCCTTCTCAACAACTTGCGTTCTCCACCCCCGCCGCACCGGACCTCAGGTCACAGGTATCTGCCAAAATTGGACCGCGGACAAATTTAGTTGAGTACGCCTGATATATATGTATATAATCAAGGGTCCGCGCGCCGAAAATGACGTAATCGCGGTGGCTCCACCCGTGCGCGAGAGCCTCGCGCGCTGACGATTCGCGAGGTCGTGCACCTCTTGAATTTTGTAACTTCGCGCGCGACACGCTTCAGCCCAATGTACTAATAATTAAATATTCATTTGTTCATTCATTTTGAATATTATAATGTCATGTCCATACTATAAAGTCACTACATTTCAATTTTTATTAGAATTTGTAGTGAAATATAGAAGTTATGGTTATTTATACTGGAGAATCTCTCCACCGATCACTGACTTTTCTTCATTTAGCTTTAATACAGTCGGAGAAAATAGGCGCATTTCTTCCATTTAAAATGTCAACTTTTTATTTCTAAACCAATTTAACATGGATGGTGTTGTTCTGTTTGTATTTAAAAGCTCTATCCAGTGGTGTGATTTAATTTGCCATTTTTGGATATTTAATTTTTTTGTAACATATCTACTTAAAGCAGGTAATCTTACAACTTATGTTTTTGCTATAGTGAATCTGATAAAACCAAGAGAGCTTCATACCTTTTAAAACTCACCAGGATTCACTAAATTTGACTTGATCTTTAAATAATTTTCTGGAGGAGGACCCCCAGATAACTCCATTATATAAACATTTATGTACATTTATTGCTCAGGTGTTGCATTTTGTTGCTTCATAGATTCTCTCTTCTCTCCTTACACAGGCTGTTTAGATAAATATACTTTATAAATGTGTTTATTATGTAGAATTAGGCAAAAGAGGCCTTGTCCCAACTACACCACATTGTCAGTAATTTACATTTGGCAGACGCCCTTATCCAGAGCAACTTACATTTTTATACAAGTGAGTAATTGAGGGTTAAGGGTCTTGCTCAGGGGCACCTCAGTCATGGCCTCAGGTCTGGGAATCGAACCCACAACCCTCCGGTCACAAGACCAGTTCCCTAACCGCCAGGCCATGATAATTACTGGCATTGTCTTTTGCCAGGAAAAATTTTCAGTCAAATGAAAATTTCTTGCTTTAACCCATGACCCAGACCTACGTAGTCACACGCTTTTGGCTGCGCTTTTGCACGTTACAGCATGTGCTGGGTTTCTCAAGGTGGCGCTGTTGTCTGGAGGTGCCGAGTTCCATTTGAATTAGTTCAGTTTCACTTCAGGTGTTGGGCTGGATTTGTGCTTTTTAAGCAGATTTCTAAATGAGTCGCTGTCATTTTAAATTTTAGTACTTTAATTTAATAATGCTACAATCCTGTGTAAAGTATTTATTAATGAGACCCAAGCAGTCTTTGCTTGTTCTGTGCTGAACGCTCACGGATCCATTATCTCCTCAGTACGTTATTTCTGTAATTACTCTGGAGTAATAAACACCAGCGGGGATTAGCATATAGCCTACTGGATATAGCATACAGGATGGACCTTTAGTCATGCAGCAGCCAATGGGAGCAGCCAGGAATTTCCTGACCTCCTTGCTTGCTCTCTCGTGCGCTCTCTGTGTCTGTGTCTCTTATCTATGAAAACGTTTGTTTATACACGTCTTGCGCGTGTTGCTTTTGACTTCACTTGTCCGCGCTCCTTTATCAAAACTGCCTGTTCTGTGCGTTCGCTGTTGCCATAGGAGCGTGAACCGTGGTGTTGCTACGGGCACTGGCGGCTGTATTTAACTGTCTGGCCACTCCCCTCTCCTCTGTAATTAACTGTCTGGCCCCTCCCCTCTCCTCTGTAATCAACTGTCTGGCCCCTCCCCTCTCCTCTGTAATTAACTGTCTGGCCCCTCCCCTCTCCTCTGTAATCAACTGTCTGGCCCTGCCCCTCTCCTCTGTAATCAACTGTCTGGCCCTGCCCCCCTCCTCTGTAATCAACTGTCTGGCCCTGCCCCCCTCCTCTGTAATCAACTGTCTGGCCCCGCCCCTCTCCTCTGTAATCAACTGTCTGGCCCCGCCCCTCTCCTCTGTAATCAACTGTCTGGCCCCGCCCCTCTCCTCTGTAATCAACTGTCTGGCCCCGCCCCTCTCCTCTGTAATTAACTGTCTGGCCCCGCCCCTCTCCTCTGTAATTAACTGTCTGGCCCCGCCCCTCTCCTCTGTAATTAACTGTCTGGCCCCGCCCCTCTCCTCTGTAATTAACTGTCTGGCCCCGCCCCTCTGCAGGTCTGCAGATCCTCTACACCATGCTCCAGAGTGTCGCTCAGGAGGACGCGGCTGCTCAGAGCTTCTACCAGACCTACTTCTGCGACATCCTCCAGCACATCTTCTCCGTGGTCACAGACACGTCGCACACGGCCGGTGAGTCGCCCCAGCGCAAGTCCGACAGCTGGATTGTCGTTTTTACCTCGACCCAGCTGTGGACGCCAGCGTCTCATCTCATCATGCGTTTGTCCGGGTGGTTCATAAATTCTCTATATTATTACTCAGAATTTTGCACAGCCGTTTGTTTAATAGTGGAGTGATGAGCAGTGTTTGAGTCACGGTGGAGACCAACAGTGAAGAGACGAACGGCGTCGTATTGTTGGTTCATGCTGGGCCTCCTCAGCAGTGCTGAAGCTCTCCTTAAAATGGCCCATTTTTCTTTTAACCCGCACAGGTTTAACAATGCACGCCTCCATCTTGGCCTACATGTTCAACCTGGTGGAGGAGGGTAAAATCAACACGGCCCTGAACGCAGGGGGCCCCGTCAACAACCAGGCGTACGTGCAGGAGTACGTGGGCAACCTGCTGAAAACAGCCTTCCCTCACCTGCAGGAGTAAGAGCCTCCGCCTCACGCACATCTCCGCAGGACAGCGTCCCACACGAGGGCGTTCGTTTTGTTCATTTGGTTTATTCGTTTCTTTTTCCTCCTTTTTCGCCTTCTCAGTGCGCAGGTGAAGGTGTTTGTGACCGGTCTGTTCAGCTTAAACCAGGACATCCCTGCCTTCAAAGAGCACCTGAGAGACTTCCTGGTCCAGATAAAGGTACGTCCCTGCAGTCACCGCTCCCTTCACGCTCGGCCATCGTCGTGGGCGGACACGTCACGTGCCCCCCCACGTTGCTCCTCAGCAGATCTAGTTTTGCTGATTTTGTGCGTGTGTGTGTGTGACGTTTGCACTTGCCGTGCGTGACAGGAGTTTGCGGGCGAGGACACCACCGACCTGTTCCTGGAGGAGCGTGAACAGGCCCTGCGTCAGGCCCAGGAGGAGAAGCACAAGCTCCAGATGTCCGTGCCGGGAATCCTGAACCCCCACGAACTCCCAGAGGAAATGTGCGACTAAGAAGCATGCGCACGGGTACCGCGTCTCACGTGGAAAAGTGCGGAGTCCAGGAACTGGCGATGCTTTGTGCTTTAAAAGTGTGTGTGTGTGTGTGTGTGCGCGCGCGCACGAGCCTGCGTGAGTGTGTGTGTGCGCGTGCGTGTGTGTACAGAGAAACGGAAGCAGACGGCAGATGATGGAACAGTTCAGAATGTAAATTTTGACCAAATCAATGCCAATGTGTAAATGAAATGTCTTTCACCTTCTTTGACCATGCCCATTTCATAAACAGTGCCCGCCCCCGTGTCATTTTTACATGAGAGTACATTTTATATGGAGAGTGCTGGTGTGTTAATCCCATGTTAATCAATTCGAAAATACCGTTTTGGGTGGGTTTCTTTTTTGTTCTCCTACAGAAAGCATGAAGTTAACCAATTTAACCATATTTTAACTTCACCTTTCAGATCTTCTCATCTGTTTATTCGTTTGTAAAATATATTAAAGGGAAGGTAGGGAGAAATTGAGAGGGAAACCCCCGGTGTGTGGGGTGAGGAGATTTTTGATGTGTCACTGTGGTGACCTTTGACACTTCTTCTATAACCACAGCAAATGAATGTGACGGTTAAGGATAAGTAGTGAGAGATGCTGCTTTTTTTGACCTTTGGTTTTGTTTGTTTTGGGATTATACAAGTTTGGTTTGTAAGCAGTATGTGGGGGGGGGGCATCTTTTGTCATGTTTTGATTGAAAGGGGTGAGTTCCAAACAGAGCTCCTCCATGGTGATGAAGGGTTTGTTCATATCATCCTGTTTATAATGCTGTCTTAGTACTATGGGAACATAAAGTTGGATATTTTTACAAAAAAAAAAAACTCTTGATCATCTTTAATAGCTTGTACACCTACTCATTTACTATACATTTTGTATGCTGTTTAACAAAGTTAATGCAACACAATTTCACTGAAAAGCTGTATTTATTGGAAATGGAAAATGGCCGCATACAAGTAAATCCGTAGAAGTGTTCGGACTGAGGAGTCATAACTAATCATGTGTTGGGGTTACATTATACAAATGACCTTCCCCAACTGGACATGTGAGGTTCAGCTCATCGGTGTAGATCACTAAACAGAAAATCATGTTTCTTCATGATTGGTGTTCCTGGACTCAACCAGCTGTGTGTGTGTATATATAATAAAAACATTTTATTTGTATAGCACCTTTTAAAGAAGTTTCCAAAGGGCTTTCCATAATGAAGTCAAAATAAATAAAATGAGTAAAATGATTTACAATAATGCAAGGGTTATATATATAAGGGTTACAATAATGCAAAGTAAGTGGGATAAATCATGATCTTTATGTCCTATGTATTTAACTTGTGTTAATTACACTGATAAGCCTAGTCTCCATTTAAGATTGTTAATCGTTGTAGTTTATAGCACTGACTCCTTTTTTTGCATGGTGATTACATCGTACAACACTTAAGAACACTTACATTTTATTTGGAGTTCTTGAGATAACTAATAATATAGCTATTTCTAATATATATATATATATATATATATATATATATATATATGTGTGTGTGTATAGCGTATAACGGATATAGTAGCTTTAAGAGTGAGTATATATATATTAGTAAAGATGAACGTCTTGATGCGTAGACAAAATAACTGACTCCTTCAAATAATGTTATTTCAGCATTATCCTAACTTTGAAATATGTTTTATTGAGCATTTATTGGACTTGTATGCCAAAGCGTGACAGCCTGCACAGGAAATTACATCGATTGTCTTGACGATGAGTGAGTGACCGCGAGATTACCGAGAAGTGCCGAGCGAGGTGAAGGAGACAGGGCGAAAACATCCGATGTTTTACTGAATGTTGCCCCCCTTTTCAACATGGCTGTTGTATCTGGTCTCTTCAGTAACGCTCCGATTGGAGATTGACTCGACTCTCGACAACTTAGTGCCTCACAATACTGTCTCTAATATCGATACTTTGGAAAATATCCTGTTTAGCATTTTCAAATTCATCTTATTTTGTTTTCCAAACGATTCTTGACCAAAAAGCACTGCGTCGGGCCTTTCATTTCACCCCCCCTAAAACAGCCAGCTGCCAACGTTTTGGATCCCATCAAGAATTTCCAATGGTTTGAACACACTTTTCGCTCTCGCTTCTTTTTCTTAATGAACAATGTGCGAAAACTGCGCCGAGCTGGTGGAAGTGCTGAACGAAAGTAAGTGGACGTTATTTTCTTCCTCCCATAAAATAGCCCCGATTGCTAAGTTTAGTTCGCCGCCTTCCTCGCAACAACTTGCTAGCGTCGCTTGTGGGAGCGCCAGCTAGCCGGACGTCCAGCTCCGTCGGCCCTTTCGCTTCACTCACGCGGTTATTTGCGTTTGTCAGCGGTCGGTGGTTCACTGTGACGGGGCCTCGACCCAGCGCCGCGTTTCACCCCAGTCTGAAAGTCATCTCGCCGGGGCTGTTTTATTCACTCTGGCCTTTCACGCTGCCCATGCATCTGCCCGAGCAGCTCCAGTGTGCTAGCTCACCTAGCCACTCTAGCTAGTAATCAAGCTAGCAAGTGTTTTTGGGGGGTAAATAAATATCCAAATGTCTCGCTAGTGCCGAGTTTTTCTCCCCTGCCCCAGTTCACTCGTCTGGGCCTCCAGCGGGACTCTGTTGTCTCTCCACCAACACTTCCACTCAACGCCCGTTACTATAACCACAGCTAGTTAGCATTAGCACCAACGGTTACATTTTTGACAGTCGTCGCTTTGCGGTATTTTCACGTTCTCGGTGTATATTCAGTATATTTTCATACTCCCGCTGCCCACTTTGCCAGGTTATACGCGTATATCGTGGGCACGTTAAAGTCGTGCTTCATATGCTGCTGAAGTTTTCTGATCCACAGAATGACAGCTAGCCAATTAGCTAACTAGCTGGTGTTTCCAGCTGGTGTGAAGCTAGGTGGCTAATGAGGGAGGCAGCTGTGTGGTAACCCCGCTCGCCCCGGTGCGTTTAAACACGTCTGTGCGGACGCTTGGCCCTCCCGTGGTAATGGAGGGAGACTTATGGCCCTTTACTCTTTAACAGCTGTAACGTTTTAATTAGCCATGTGAGGTAATTAGCCATAGAGCACAACCAGCTAATTGCGCTAGCTTGTTGCTATGCCTGTGGTGTTCCTGCAGTTTTTACTGTTTTGTGGGTATAATTGACACGCATTCTTGTGTCTACGTATCATTTTGTGGATTAAAATTATTTCGTCCGCAACACGTCGTCGTTTCTTTAGTGATATCTTTGTATTGCTGATACATATATGCTGATAAAAGTGCCAGTTAGCTAGCTAGCCTACATGTGCTTCACTCCAGTAGCTGATGTGATAAACTGTCAACCTTCACAATGATAGCTAAGACACAAACCCTGTTTTGAAAGGTTATCATTTAAAGACAGGAAGCCATTTGCTTCCGAGTTCTGTGGTAGAATTGTATAAATGAAGATAGCTACTGCACTGTAGGTGATGCAAATCTGAGGCTTTTTCTACTAATCAAGTCAGTTTCTCGGCCTTCCACAACAGGTGTTGATGTCCTGGTAGTATAATGGCTTTTGTTGTCGTCTGGGCACACTGGGTCTGCACTTAATATTGGGGTGAATAAGGTCACACATGTCTGTAATGACATTCCTTCAGGGTGAAGCAGAAGGCCTAATGGTCAACTCAACACCGCTATTATGACAGGCCTCTGTGAACAGTGAAAGCTGTAACTTCGCTCGATGAAGCCACACGTTTCATTACGCATGTACATCTCCGAGCCGCCCTCATCTATTGACTGGCAGCCCCATGTGTGCGCGTCTGGCTTGACCTGTGACCTCAAAGTCTGTTGAGTTTATGCAGCCATGTCTGTCATCCCTTAACCCTTATATGTGTGTGTTTGCAATGGAATACACAAGTTATAATATGTAACGATGTCAGTCACTGTGTTGCTGTCCAAGTGTGGGAGATGGGTATACCAGCAGGTAGAAATATCACAGTAGAAACCTACGTAAAGGGCTTGACCAGACTCGATTCCTCCACCACGCGGTGGGGAGGCATTATATAGTACTCAGGCATGTGCCCCTCATGCATCTCCTCACCCTGACCAATCACAGACATCGCTAGTGACATAGCAGGTGACTCAGTCACTCACAGATACGGGACTGTTGGACGGTTTTTCGGTCCCCTGGCTGCACGTGCGAGCCTGTGCAGGGGCCTTGGGCGTTCGCTGCGGTTCGTATGTAGAGCAACGCTGCTGATTCTTTAACAAAGGTTAACACATGAATGCCCGAGGAGCTCTGGCACTGCTCACAAGAACACCACCCCAACGTGCCCTCAGGGTCCTAGCCCCGGCCCCCATCTGTCAGCTGGGCTGCATTGAAGTCAAACTCGACTTAATTCATATGGTATATATTTTTTAGTCACAAAACGACTTTAGTCAGAGTGCAAGCCCTCAGTGAGCAGACCGTGTGAAAACTCCCGAGAAGTTTTAGAAGGTACATCTTTCTGCTTGCTAAGGTCAAAGACACTGCTTGGTTCGCCACTGTACACCATCGTAGCGAGATGCAATCTATTAGCATCTCAAGCATCAATGTACCCTCTGAACCATCTGGTAAGATCTTCAGTTCCAGATCATGGTCCACCTTTATTCCATCTGCGTAATTAGGAGCAGGTTTTAAACAAGTCTCAGCTGAACGCTCCTTTTTCCGGTTGGTCGTGAAAAGTTTGTTGTTTGGTTTGCTTTGAGCCTCCTAGTTACTGACACAGTCTCTTTTTGACATGTCTGATATCTGGGACCAAAAAATAAAAAAATGTATCTTAAAAAAGATTTTTCATTACTGATCTGCCGAGTTTTGAGTGCATTCTGGTTTGGAAGGGAAAACAATATCCTTGTAAGCCATCTCCTCTTATCTGGAGGCTGGCCCAGGCCCAGTGCCCGAGCCCATTGTTAGAGTAGCTCTCTGTGGAGCACAGACTGTGGTAGAGAAGTGCTGCTGAAAGGGGGAAGAAGAAAGAAAGGAAAGAAAGCTCATGTAGGTCAAGGCCAGCCAGCTGCTCCAGTGAACCTGAGAACCTAGTGGTAATCTTCCAAAGTCCAGCGACTCCACAGTTGCCATGGCAGCAATTACCAGGGTCTTCAGCTAGGCTGTTGTTTCTGAAGGGCTTGAAACGTCTCCTGTGGAAGAGTAGGCTGTTGGCCAAAGCTAAAAAAAAGTTTAAAGCTGTTTAGCTTCAAAATATGAAATAAAGTGTTGTTATTAAGAGCTGTAACAGGGAAGTGGAGAGTGCTGTGAATGTTGTTTTGAGTTCTGTTCGTGTCGAGACACCGGCTTCCAGCACTCAAACAGGGAGGACGGGCATTTCCCCTGACCGTGAGTCTGAACAGGTATAACCTTTAACCTCGCCATGGTTTCCTGCACCCCTCTATCCCAACGCTGCCTTCCTGGAACGGGATCTCCTGCGGCTGGCCAGCGCTGGAAGCTTCTGAGACGTGGAGATGTGGAACTGAGCTGTAGCGCAGCTGCACGGACGCCTCACGGTTGCCGCAGTGTTTCTGCTCACTTTTATTTTTGTCGCCCTTGTTGTCTGGTTCGTTCATCGTGTTCAAGTCTCCTCAACGCAGTATTGAGTTGAACGAGACTCTGACAGACCTGCTGTGAGCTGGGAGGCCATTCCTCCAGACCTCCTTCCAGAGGACGTGCCTAAAACCACACATTTTGGCTTCTCTTAATCTCGAGGCTCCGTGACTCTAGGTCTGGCCAGATAGTTGAGCTCCACACCTGTGGCGTGGGCGGAGACACCTGTGGCGTGGGCGGAGACACCTGTGGCGTGGGGGCGGAGAGCCCAGCAGTTCTGTGGAGGAACCTCGTTTCCTCCTACTCGTGTTCATGATCGTCTCTCCATCCCTCGCTGTATCTCGTGAGCGCAGGTGAGACGAGGATCACAGCTCAAACCTCCTGTTTCCCCAGCACAGATGGATTCAGAGCTCTTATCCAGGAGAGTACCGTGACCTCAAACCGACTTTCACGGAGCGCTTGTCTCCCGATGGTGGAGGTGGTGTCCATCCAGGTAGTGGGAGAGTGGGCCTGGATTTCTCCGGCGCTGCCGTGGGCTGAAGGACGTAGGCCCTCCCGGCCTGTGCGTGCTCCATCAGGCTTGAGGAGGTATTCTGTGACCTCCGTGTAAGAGTTGAGGTGTTGGACCTGCGGAGGACGCGGCTGCTGCTAAAGGTTCACGCCACCGTGTCATTGGTGTTAACACGCTCATTCACTGTGGGTTTCCAGCACCGCCAAGGGGTGTGTCCTGTTTGGTCAGAACTCATTAATATTTTAATTCATCAGCTCACATACATAAGCATTGTCCGAATGCCCTCACTGCACACAATGGCTCTTTCTGTGATTAGCATACTCATTTGAGTCATGTTGCCTTCTTCAATGTTATTGTTGTAAGAGCCAATATTGTGATACTAACACAAAGTGATGTATTGTTCAACCCTAGTTCCTTCTTATTTGTGTGTGTGTGTGTGTGTGTGTGTGTGTGTGTGTGTGTGTGTGTGTGTGTGTGTGTGTGTGTGTGTGTGTGTGTGTGTGTGTGTGTGTGTGTGTGTGTGTGTGTGTGTGTGTGTGTGTGTGTGCACGTTTGCAATCTCCCTCACACAGACCATCCTCAGAACCATTGACATTACCTCTTTTTTGTGTTTGTGTAGTATCTGGTGTAAGTGGATGGGTGTGTTCAGAAAAGATTTGCGGTTTAACAGATACAACTGTGGCCATCAGTGGGGTGGTCTGTATCTGTCTGTGCCTGAGTGTGTGTGTTGGTGTCAGATGCATGCATGGCTATTCAAATAACATAGCAAAGATTGCTGTTTCAATGCAGCAAGCATTGTCTTTCTCAAGCAACCTAACTTATTTCCAAAAGTTTTACTTTATATGTGTGTGTGTGTGTGTGTGTGTGGATTAAAGGCCGTGTGTGAGTGACGAGTCTTCCTCTGGTCTCGAAGTTCTTCGCTTTCACCCACTAACTACAGCACTTGCCCACACACAACCACACAGTCCTAAACGTTAACTCTAGGGCTGCCGAGTGGGCCGTGGGGATTGTGTGAACAGTGCATTACCCAGTGTCTGCTGGGGAATGTCCCCGCATGACCTCAGTGCGACTGATGAGGGGTTGGATGCAGGAAGGCTCTGGCCCCGCCCGCGGCCACAGCCATGTCCTCACAGGCCTGAAAGAGGTGTGATGCTCGACTGCATCTGGGGACGAGCTGTTGAAAGGACGATTGGCCTCGACACAGAATGTACAGGAGCTTAAGGAGTTTAAATGAAGTTCAGAGCAATGTAGTCTTCCCTCGTTTTGTCTAGCTAAGCTGATTTCATTGATTATTTCTGCTGTGTGGCTTGAGCTAATTAACAAGGTCAGGCAGTGGGAACAAAGTCCCGGTGAGGGGTTTTAGTATGTGAACCTGAACTGTCTACCTCTGTAAACCTCACTGGTGAGCACTGATTGTGCCCAGGGTTGAGGTAGAACAAGCCTCAGCCTGTGTGTGTGCGTGTATGTATGTAAAGGTGATTTCTCTCCTGTCTCCCCAGTCTCGTGTGTGTGTGTGTGTGTGTGTGTGTGTGTGTGTGTGTGTAAAGATGATTTGTAATAGTTTCTCTCCTGTCTCCCCAGTCTCGTGTGTGTGTGTGTGTGTGTAAAGATGATTTGTAATATTTTCTCTCCTGTCTCCTCAGTCTCGGATGCAGACAGTCCGGATGGCCTCCAGCTGAAGAAGCATCAGGCCTTAAAAGTGTTCAGCTACATCAGCACATGGCCACAGAGGTCAGCTTCACCCGCCCGTCCACGTAGTTACCATTCAATACACATCCACTACACCGTTAGGGCTGAACGATTAATTGCATTTGCGATAATCTCGCGATATTTTAAAACGCGATTCTCTAATCGCAAAGGCTGCGATTTAAACTGGTCACGTGACTTGGGAGCGAGCCGAGCCGAGAACGAACAGAGCAAACCCGAGCAGGAGGCAGGGAGGTGGAGAAGTGAACACAGCGCACTTTAACTTGTTGCACAATGGCTTCAGGCTCGACAGAAGCTGACACAACTGAAAGTCTAATACCAAAGAGGGTCAGCACATCAGTTGTGTGAAATTACTTTGGCTTTTAAAAAGATGCTGCTCAACGTCAGGTACCCTGCAAAACGTGCCTTGCTACTGTTGCTATGACGCGAGGTAACACTACAAACCTCCTTCAGCATTTAAAAAACACCACAAAGCCTCGTATGATATTTGTAAGGCTAAAATGCCAACGACCAGTGCTGCGTCTTCAAATACGCCAAAGTGTTTCTCTGCGCTTATACAGCCTTAGTATGCGGTGAGCAGCGAAATACTGTAAAATCACGCATATAGGCGCAATAAGATTTAGAGCACGGATGAATTGCAAAAGCGCGCATAGCTTGACCGCGGTCCAGCAGGCAGGGTTCACTGACCGAACCGTTTGAAAGTGTAACTCCTTATGGATATAATTCGAAGCGGCACGCTGAAATAACTCGGGCAGTAACGGAGTTCATAGTGAAAGACATGATGTCCGTTAATATAGTGAACAAGCCCGGCTTCAAGGCTTTGTTAAACACACTGGATATGCGCTACCAAGTTGCTATACCTGCAGGGCTGCCAACTCTCACGCATTGAGCGTCTTAGACTAAAAAGTTACTAGTTCGCTCTGGCGCCAACCACAGGCGATCGATCGATCACGATATAATATATAATAATAATACTTAAATTTAGTCCATTTTACCCCCCCCCCCCCCCCCCCCCCGCCCCATAACAAATTACGTTCGCCACCCACTCCAGGTTCAAGTCTCACTCCAAGGGATCTTGAAAAGTTGCCAACCCTGAATCTAAGCTGTATAAAAAATGCCGAAACAGAGTTTCCTGAAAACAGTGGGAAAATATCGCGATTTTAAATCGCAATCGCAATTTATAGATAAAAAATTGCAATTAGATTATTTTCCAAAATCGTTCTGCCCTATACACCGTTATTACTCATTCATTCACTCCTGTTAGTATTACTCATTCATTCACTACATCGTTAGTATTACTCATTCATTCACTCCTCCGTTAGTTTTACTCATTCATTCACTCCTCCGTTAGTTTTACTCATTCATTCACTCCTCCGTTAGGATTACTCATTCATTCACTCCTCCGTTAGGATTACTCATTCACTCCTCCGTTAGGATTACTCATTCACTCCTCCGTTAGGATTACTCATTCACTCCTCCGTTAGGATTACTCATTCACTCCTCCGTTAGGATTACTCATTCACTCCTCCGTTAGGATTACTCATTCATTCACTCCTCCGTTAGGATTACTCATTCATTCACTACACCGTTAGGATTACTCATTCATTCACTACACCGTTAGGATTACTCATTCACTCCTCCGTTAGGATTACTCATTCACTCCTCCGTTAGGATTACTCATTCACTCCTCCGTTAGAATTATTCATTCACTACACCATTAGTATTACTACTCATTTATTCACACCTCCGTTAGTATTACTACTCATTTATTCACACCTCCGTTAGTATTACTACTCATTTATTCACACCTCCGTTAGTATTACTACTCATTTATTCACACCTCCGTTAGTATTACTACTCATTTATTCACACCTCCGTTAGTATTACTACTTTTATTCACACCTCCGTTAGTATTACTACTCATTCATTCACTATGCCGTTAGTAGTACTACTCATTCATTCACTCCCCTCTCTCTCTCTCTCTCATCATTTATGTATGTGATGGTGTGGCCCCTGTTCAGGCTGAGTGATAACGGCGTCATTTTGTCAGTAACGGGATAATATAATTAATTACTTTTCCTGTCGTTACAACGCCGTTGACGTTACTGGTCATTAAAAGCGGTGCGTTACTATATATTGATATACTAATGCAAGCGGACCGCTGCCCAGGCTAGTGAGGAGTAACAGATCTCGATAGGTCACAGTTCTCGGTGTAACACCTGTTTAACTTAACAAGTCAGTAAGCGATTGGCTAAGACGGCGTTATGGTAGCCAATCAGAGCCAGTGTTTTTACACGCGTGCCGAAGCACGCCAGTGACACGACACAAACGGAGAAGAGGCAGAAATGGCGAGTCAGGAGCAAGCCGAAGAAAAATTAGCATTTTCAAGGTGGCGATATAAAGATTATTTAAGAAAATACTGGAAGTTCCTGAATGTCTACCAGACTGGGTATTTGATTTATTTAATTAAGAATAGAGGTTTAATTGTTAAGTTTACTTCTGTTGTGAACAAACCAGTTGTCTCAGGTTGAGAGAATTTAATTTAATTTGATAGATGTAAATGCACTTTATATAACACTTTTTTTTTCTTTTTTTTAACAAATATTTGGGATTTTAAAGGATTTTATCCTGCACTGGTCTGTTGATGTGCAATAAATATCAAAAGTTAAACACCTTTCTGATCTACTCATTTCAACTGACTGTGAAAACTGCTTTTTCAAAAAATCCTTATTTATTGGCACTTTTTTTTTTAAACTGTAATGCAAATAGTTACTTTCCCTGGTAGCGAGTTACTTTTATTATAGAGTAATTCAGTTACTAACTCAGTAGTGAGTAACTATAACTAATTACTTTTTTAAAGTAACATTCCCAACACTGGTGATAAGTGATGTGAGGGTTTTGTGTTGGATGGTTAGGTGACCTTTGACCTACTTTGGTATTGCCTACTCTGGCACTCCAGCGTACAGAAGCGATGAGTCATCACCACCAGTGTAGCGCTGGCTCGGAGCAATGTGGGAACCAGTCTGCACCAGTCAGGAGGGGCTCGGTGGATGTGTCTGGATGGGGGGGGGATCCATCCCAGGGGGTTGGTTGTCTTGTTTGTTGGGTAGATCATGGTGGTGTTGAGGACACTCACAGCTGCAGGGGTCTGTAAGGGCGGCAGAATTCCATGAGGTGTGTTCGGTTTTCTGTGGGGACCGAGTGATTCCAGAATGATTCCAGAATCAGGGTATTTCTAACATTTCTAGTCACTATGCTGCTAAATACCTTCTAGTGGACAAACAAAGCAATTTTGGAGGGCAGAAGCTTCCCCTTTGAGGTCAGTCGGAAGCATTTAGCTACAGGAGGTCACAGTTCAAGGAAAATGCCCTTTAGTAACAGTCATATACAGTAGACTAACTGATTTTGTATGTGTGTGTTTTCAGGCAGTGCCTTTGCTGCTTCAAAGAATACAAGCACCTTGAGGTCTTCAACCAGCTGGTTTATGCCCTCATTAACCTGGTTATCGCCCAGGTTACCTGTCTGAGGGACCGCCTCTGCAGTACTCATTGCAACAGTAGTGCTGAGGGGGTGGGGTCAGGGTGGGGCCCTGCCCACCTCCATTCTTCTCCCAATGAGGAAGAACCACTGAATGTGGAGAGAGACTCGGCAGAGGAGGAGGACGGGGCAGGAGAGGGGGTCTCTTCAGAGCCGCAGAAGAACCAGAGCCAGGGAGGGAAGGCCGAGGCGGTGCCCAGCGCGGGTGAGGGGTCGGCGGGCGAAGGCGAGGCGGACGGCAGCCTGGACCCGTTTGTAACATGGAGCACTGAGGATGGAGAGAAACTGCTGCTGTGTGCTGCCAAGATCTTCCAGATCCAGTTCCCCCTGTACACAGCCTATAAACACAACACACACCCCACTATAGAGGTACGTCACCATATACACACACACACACACACACACACACACCCTACTACACAGCCTATAAACACAACACACACCCCACTATAGAGGTACATCACCATATATACACACACACACACACCCACCCTACTACACAGCCTATAAACACAACACACACCCCACTATAGAGGTACGTCACCATATACACACACACACACACACCCACCCTACTACACAGCCTATAAACACAACACACACCCCACTATAGAGGTACGTCACCATATACACACACACACACCCACCCTACTACACAGCCTATAAACACAACACACACCCCACTATAGAGGTACGTCACCATATACACACACACACACACACACACACACACCCACCCTACTACACAGCCTATAAACACAACACACACCCCACTATAGAGGTACGTCACCATATACACACACACACACACACACCCACCCTACTACACAGCCTATAAACACAACACACACCCCACTATAGAGGTACGTCACCATATACACACACACACACACCCACCCTACTACACAGCCTATAAACACAACACACACCCCACTATAGTGGTACGTCACCATATACACACACACACACACACACACACACCCACCCTACTACACAGCCTATAAACACAACACACACCCCACTATAGAGGTACGTCACCATATACACACACACACACACACACACACACACACACACACACACACACACACACACACACACACCCACCTTACTACACAGCCTATAAACACAACACACACCCCACTATAGAGGTACGTCACCATATACACACACACACACACACACCCACCCTACTACACAGCCTATAAACACAACACACACCCCACTATAGAGGTACATCACCATATACACACACACACACACACACACACACCCTACTACACAGCCTATAAACACAACACACACCCCACTATAGAGGTACATCTAGGGCTGTCGCGGTGAAAGAATTTCCCCTGCGGTTATTTATGGTGGCTCAACACCACGATATGCGGTATGACGCGATATGCGTCATTTGTCGTCTAAAATCTTAATTTTAGAGCTATATAATTGTTTTATTGTTTTTATTGTAAATGGGTTCTTATTGTTTTTAAAGAAGAAGACACAGTTTTAAGAGCAGTTAAATATGTGTTTATTGTCAAATAGAGAACACAGAAGTCAAATGAGATGCAGTAAGAACCCATGCTCTTTCGCTTTCTTAAAAGTGTAGGGTAAATATTTTAAACGAGATTTTAAACACAAAAAGAGAATTTAATAAATAAATCAATAAAACGAAATCTTTCCTTAACCAGAAGAATAACGTCTCAGCTTAAACCTGAGTTGTCACGTCCCTGCTGCGCGCTAAGAAAACCAACATATTCACCTTATGTGGTTTCAGTGAGGAGCGGAAAGGGCTAACAATATTCCCGGCAGTACTAAAAACTCGCTCTGATGGTGTGCTTGTTGCACAAATGCACATGTACTTGCGGGCAAGTTTGCAGAGCAGAGGAAATCTAGCCTCATTGACGCGCCACCAGGCGAGTGGATCTGCGTGGATTTGACTTGAACCCGAAATGCTCTCAAACCGGCGAAGTCGCGTTTTGTTTTTTGACCAGAGCATCTGCCGTAGTTTCCATCTTTGAAAAAAGGAGACGGATTGTTGATCAGCCGCACCGGATGATAACAGGGGGTTGATGGGAAAATGACTTTAACTCTTGCACAGGCACTTTCCCCTCGCATGGGAAAAAACACAAATATTGCGGTTGTTGCGGTTAATTCCCGTACGTTGCGATTTTCTCGTCAATAGCGCGGTATTGCTATACTGCGGTTATCGCGACAGCCCTAGGTACATCACCATACACACACACACACACACACACGCCCTACTATTTAGGTACATCACCATACACACACACATGCCCTACTATTGAGGTATCTCACCACACACACACACACACACCCTACTAGTGAGGTATATCACATTGTTGTTATACCAAGCGCACCTTTAAATCTTTCCTCTGTACACGTGTTATTGTTGTTTACTGTTTGTTTATTTGTTGTCCTCATTCTCTCCATTCTTCCCCCAGGACATCTCCGCTCAGGAGAGCAACATCCTTGGCTCCTTCTGTGATATGAATGTAAGTGTCCCCCCCCCCCCCCCCCTCTCTCTCTCTCTCTCTCCCCCACTGAAACATGGTGTACGAATTAAATCATCGTAAACGTTCCTTAAACATGGTGTTCTTTCACAATGGAGCTGAAACGTGGGAAGTGTTAGTAATGTGTTACTAATCTCCTGTGATGTGCAGTGAGTGTACAGAACATACTCAGGTTGCCATAGCCACAGTGTCCTGTGAAATAATGAGAAAGGGAGGTGACCTCTTAACCTGAAAGTGGAGCGGGTTCACACAGCTGTGTGTTGGGGGCAGGCGTGAGAGAGACGTGTGTGTGTGTGTGTGTGTGTGTGTGTGTGTGTGTGTGTGTGTGTGTGTGTGTGTGTGTGTGTGTGTGTGTGTGTGTGTGTGTGGAGCAGGTTCACACAGCTGTGTGTTGGGGGCAGGCGTGAGAGAGACGTGTGGATGATGACGATGACTGTGAGACAGCAGGGGGCGCTGAGCGTCTGCAGGTCTCTCCTGCTGGAGGTGGTGGTGTTTGAGGGTGGTGTGTGTGTCTAGAGCAGGTCTCTCCTGCTGGAGGTGGTGTGTGTGTGTGTGTGTGTGTGTGTGTGTGTGTGTGTGTGTGTGTGTGTGTGTGTGTGTGTGTGTGTGTGTGGAGCAGGTCTCTCCTGCTGGAGGTGGTGGTGTTGGAGTGTGAGGTGTGTGTGTGTGTGTTTGGTTGGTTTTGGGCTGGCAAATAGAGGTTGATCTGCATTGAGGACAGTTTTGGTTTTCCCCTTTAAACAACACAAACACACAAGGCTTCAGTTGATCAGCATGGCACTGTGTTTGGGGGGGTACGAATAAAGGGCTTGCTGGTGAACCCCACAAACTGATACCTGTGTGTGTGTGTGTGTGTGTGTGTGTGTGTGTGTGTGTGTGTGTGTGTGTGTGTGTGTGTGCGTGCGTGCGTGTGTGTGTGTGTTAGGACGTGGAGGTGCCCCTGCACTTGTTGCGCTACGTGTGCTTGTTCTGTGGGAAGCATGGTCTGGCTCTGATGAAGGAGTGTTTCGAGTCGGGCTCCCCAGACACCCTCCCCTTCCCCATCGCCCACGCCTTCATCACCATCGTCTCCAACGTGAGTGTACACACACACACACACACACGCCTTTGCAATAATCATCTCCGATGTAAGTATACACACAAACATGAAAACCCACACACACACCTTCATTACGATTGTGTTCGAAGTAAGTGACCTAAAGAAAAAACAAACTGTTCAGAAGAGACTCGGCGCACGTGCGACGTCTTTAACGTGAGCTGTCTGCTTGTTACAGATCAGAATATGGCTGCACATACCGGCTGTGATGCAGCACATCATCCCCTTCCGCACACACGTCATCAGGTGAGAGCACCTTCACCTGCCCCGCCCCCACACAGGGACACGCCTCTGGGCTGGGTTTAAACGCACAGACCCCGCCCACATTTCTTGGCGGCTGCAGTGGGCTCGGTGTGTCGCCGAGGGAACCGCCCCCCCACATAACTTCCTCATCAGTCCAGGATGAAAATAGCCGAGGAAAATAGATCAGCTGTGTGAGTGGATTAAAATGTGCTAGTTAAGAATGTGCTAGAAACCTTCCCAGGGAGCAATGAGTTCTTCTGATCTGAGAACGACGTGTGTTGTGGATAAACCTGGTGTTGATGTGTTAGGGTGGGAGTGTTGAGCTACACCTGGTAAGGGTGTGTTAGGGTGATAGTGTTGAACTACACCTGGTAAGGGTGTGTTAGGGTGGGAGTGTTGAGCTACACCTGGTATGGGTGTGTTAGGGTGGGAGTGTTGAACTACACCTGGTAAGGGTGTGTTAGGGTGGGAGTGTTGAGCTACACCTGGTAAGGGTGTGTTAGGGTGGGAGTGTTGAGCTACACCTGGTAAGGGTGTGTTAGGGTGGGAGTGTTGAGCTACACCTGGTATGGGTGTGTTAGGGTGGGAGTGTTGAGCTACACCTGGTATGGGTGTGTTAGGGTGGGAGTGTTGAGCTACACCTGGTAAGGGTGTGTTAGGGTGGGAGTGTTGAGCTACACCTGGTAACGGTGTGTTAGGGTGGGAGTGTTGAGCTACACCTGGTAAGGGTGTGTTAGGGTGGGAGTGTTGAGCTACACCTGGTAAGGGTGTGTTAGGGTGGGAGTGTTGAGCTACACCTGGTAAGGGTGTGTTAGGGTGGGAGTGTTGAGCTACACCTGGTAAGGGTGTGTTAGGGTGGGAGTGTTGAGCTACACCTGGTATGGGTGTGTTAGGGTGGGAGTGTTGAGCTACACCTGGTATGGGTGTGTTAGGGTGGGAGTGTTGAGCTACACCTGGTATGGGTGTGTTAGGGTGGGAGTGTTGAGCTACACCTGGTATGGGTGTGTTAGGGTGGGAGTGTTGAGCTACACCTGGTATGGGTGTGTTAGGGTGGGAGTGTTGAGCTACACCTGGTATGGGTGTGTTAGGGTGGGAGTGTTGAGCTACACCTGGTAAGGGTGTGTTAGGGTGGGAGTGTTGAGCTACACCTGGTAAGGGTGTGTTAGGGTGGGAGTGTTGAGCTACACCTGGTAAGGGTGTGTTAGGGTGGGAGTGTTGAGCTACACCTGGTAAGGGTGTGTTAGGGTGATAGTGTTGAACTACACCTGGTAAGGGTGTGTTAGGGTGGGAGTGTTGAGCTACACCTGGTATGGGTGTGTTAGGGTGGGAGTGTTGAGCTACACCTGGTAAGGGTGTGTTGGGGTGGGAGTGTTGAGCTACACCTGGTAAGGGTGTGTTAGGGTGGGAGTGTTGAGCTACACCTGGTATGGGTGTGTTAGGGTGGGAGTGTTGAGCTACACATGGTATGGGTGTGTTAGGGTGGGAGTGTTGAGCTACACATGGTATGGGTGTGTTAGGGTGGGAGTGTTGAGCTACACCTGGTATGGGTGTGTTAGGGTGGGAGTGTTGAGCTACACCTGGTAAGGGTGTGTTAGGGTGGGAGTGTTGAGCTACACCTGGTAAGGGTGTGTTAGGGTGGGAGTGTTGAGCTACATCTGGTAAGGGTGTGTTAGGGTGGGAGTGTTGAGCTACACCTGGTATGGGTGTGTTAGGGTGGGAGTGTTGAGCTACACCTGGTAAGGGTGTGTTAGGGTGGGAGTGTTGAGCTACACCTGGTAAGGGTGTGTTAGGGTGGGAGTGTTGAGCTACATCTGGTAAGGGTGTGTTAGGGTGGGAGTGTTGAGCTACACCTGGTATGGGTGTGTTAGGGTGGGAGTGTTGAGCTACACCTGGTAAGGGTGTGTTAGGGTGGGAGTGTTGAGCTACACCTGGTAAGGGTGTGTTAGGGTGGGAGTGTTGAGCTACACCTGGTATGGGTGTGTTAGGGTGGGAGTGTTTAGTTAATTGGGTCTGCTGAGGGTGCCTTTTTATGCAATGTTTCAACTGTTTGGTCAGGAAGTGTGTTTGCTGGGTCAGGTGTCTGCATGTTTCGTGTGTGTGTGTGTTAGCTGGCTCTGGTAAGGAAAGCCTTTTTACTGTTTGCTGGTGCCACTGCCAAGATTGTGCCTCTCTGCTGGTTGCTAGGAAGAGCATCCCTCACCATGGCAACAGTCACCGTGGTTTTCCTCACATGACCCTAAGGGAGCCAGACGGCTGGCGGGAACCAGAGAGACACTGGTCACGTGATCCAAAGAGCAAGATTAGAGTAGCTCTGCAGTGTGTGTGTGTGTGTGTGTGTGTGTGTGTGTGTGTGTGTGTGTTGGAGAGAGGTTCCCTCTGCTTTCTCGGTCTTTTTCATCATGTTTGTGCCAGCATGTTGTGCTCATAAAATTATTGAGAATATATTTTTGGATCATTTCATATGTATTCAGTCCCAGTGCCTTTGAAGGGCCTCTCGGATCTGTTGTGCAATGTTGTACATTTACAACAAACCTGGGTACCTGGATCTGGGCCGCGTTTCCACACCCGCACCTCCCCACACCCGCACACATACCTGCACCTCCCCACACCTGCACCTCCCCACACCTGCACCTCCCCACACCCGCACCTCCCCACACCCGCACACATACCAGCACCTCCCCACACCCGCACACATACCAGCACCTCCCCACACCCGCACACATACCCGCACCTCCCTACACCCGCACCTCCCCACACCCGCACCTCCCTACACCCGCACCTCCCTACACCCGCACCTCCCTACACCCGCACCTCCCCACACCCGCACACATACCAGCACCTCCCCACACCCGCACACATACCAGCACCTCCCCACACCCGCACACATACCAGCACCTCCCCACACCCGCACACATACCAGCACCTCCCCACACCCGCACACATACCAGCACCTCCCCACACCCGCACCCGCACCTCCCCACACCTGCACCTCCCCACACCCGCACACATACCTGCACCTCCCCACACCCGCACACATACCTGCACACCCGCACCTCCCCACACCCGCACACATACCAGCACCTCCCCACACCCACACACATACCTGCACACCCGCACCTCCCCACACCCGCACACATACCAGCACCTCCCCACACCCGCACACATACCTGCACACCCGCACCTCCCCACACCCGCACACATACCAGCACCTCCCCACACCCGCACACATACCCGCACCTCCCCACACCCACACACATACCTGCACACCCGCACCTCCCCACACCCGCACACATACCCGCACCTCCCCACACCCGCACACATACCCGCACCTCCCCACACCCGCACACATACCCGCACCTCCCCACACCCGCACACATACCCGCACCTCCCCACACCCGCACACATACCAGCACCTCCCCACACCCGCACACATACCAGCACCTCCCCACACCCGCACACATACCTGCACACCCGCACCTCCCCACACCCGCACACATACCAGCACCTCCCCACACCCGCACACATACCAGCACCTCCCCACACCCGCACACATACCAGCACCTCCCCACACCCGCACCTCCCCACACCCGCACACATACCAGCACCTCCCCACACCCGCACCTCCCCACACCCGCACACATACCTGCACCTCCCTACACCCACACACATACCTGCACACCCGCACCTCCCCACACCCGCACACATACCAGCACCTCCCCACACCCACACCTCCCCAAACCCACACCTCCCCACACCCACACACATACCAGCACCTCCCCACACCCACACACCAGCACCTCCCCACACCCACACACATACCAGCACCTCCCCACACCCGCACACATACCAGCACCTCCCCACACCCACACCTCCCCACACCCACACCTCCCCACACCCACACACATACCAGCACCTCCCCACACCCACACACACCCACACCTCCCCACACCCACACACATACCAGCACCTCCCCACACCCGCACACATACCAGCACCTCCCCACACCCGCACACATACCAGCACCTCCCCACACCCACACCTCCCCACACCCGCACCTCCCCACACCCACACCTCCCCACACCCACACACACCAGCACCTCCCCACACCCACACACATACCAGCACCTCCCCACACCCACACACATACCAGCACCTCCCCACACCCGCACACATACCTGCACACCCGCACCTCCCAACACCCGCACCGGATTATGAGAAGGAGTCCAGCTGTATTATCAGAGCCCATCAGAGATGCGGTATTGCTCAGTGTCTGGGTGTTGAGAAGCTGTCTCCATCGGTCTCTCATCCTCCCCCTCTCTCTCTCTCTCTCTCTCTCTCCCTCCCTCCCTCTCCTCCGGGGCGGTGGGTAGGTATCTGTGTAAGCTGTCGGACCAGGAGCTGCGTCAGAGTGCGGCGCGCAACATGGCGGACCTGATGTGGAGCACGGTGAAGGAGCCGCTGGACAGCGCGCTGGGCTTCGATAAGGAGAGTCTGGACCTGGCCTTCAAATACTTCATGTCCCCCACACTCACCATGAGACTGGCAGGACTCAGCCAGATCACGGTGAGAGACACACTCATTCATACACTCACACACATACACACTCACACACGCACGTGCACTAACACACACACACGTGCACTAACACACACTCGCGCACGCATGTGCATTAACACACACACACACACACACACACACACTCACATACACACACATACAGACAGACATACACACACACATATAGACATACACTCACACACACATACACACACTCACACACGCACGTGCACTAACACACACACACGTGCACTAACACACACGCGCGCACGCATGTGCATTAACACACGCACACACGCGCGCGCACGCACACACGTGCACTAGCACACACATGCACGTGCACTAACACACACTAACACACACACACACACACTCACATACACACACATACAGACAGACATTCACATACACACACACTCACATACACACACTCAATTATAGTGAGGCTACCATCACTTAGCTAGACCACAGAGGGAAGGATGTGCACATGCGCACACACACACACACACACACACACACACACACACACACACACAGAGTTACACTGCCTGTGACTCATAGCAGTAAAACACAGATACGATCACACCACATAGTGTCCATGACAGTCAGACATCACATCATCACTTCGTCACTGTTCATTCCTCTCAGCATGTGAAGTAAAGGCTCCAGTAACCCCACCGTCTCCCAACACCTCAAACTCACTGCTTCTCTTTTATTTCTGTTTGTCTTTGCAGAATCAGCTGCACACCTTTAACGACGTCTGCAATAACGAGTCTCTGGTGTCCGACACGGAGACGTGAGTGTGCCGTCCCTCGTCTCTCCGTCCTGCTCTCGCACACAGAGCCACAGCCTTGGCGGAAGAGCTCACGTGACCCTCTGTGAAAGCTAGCTGTTAGCATGTAGCATAAAGTTGTTTGCCTAATGCTGCCTGGCACGTTCAGCACGTGGGGCGCTGTTAGCGGCGCACGTGCACCTGTGGTCGGCCCGCTCAGACTCCCCCCCCCCCCCCCCCCCCCCCTCAGACACAGCACACGGGCACGCAGAGGAGCTGTGATCAGGGGTGGTGGAAAACGTGACCGGGTGGAGGGGTGAAACGTGACTGTGTGCGGTGTGTGATTGTGAAACGTGACTGTGTGCGGTGTGTGATTGTGAAACGTGACTGTGTGCGGTGTGTGATTGTGAAACGTGACTGTGTGCGGTGTGTGATTGTGAAACGTGGCTGTGCGCGGTGTGTGATTGTGAAACGTGACTGTGTGTGATTGTGAAACGTGGCTGTGCGCGGTGTGTGATTGTGAAACGTGGCTGTGTGTGATTGTGAAACGTGGCTGTGACCGCGCTGTGTGTGTGTGTGTGTATGAACTTTCAGGTCCATCGCGAAGGAGCTTGCTGACTGGATCATCAGGAACAATGTGGTGGAGCACATTTTCGGACCAAATTTGCACATAGAGGTCAGAACGCTGCTCCCACTGGAACCTGCTGGACATGCGGATCACGCAGAATAGTGCAGTGTGTGTGTGTGTGAGGAGAAGCAGGTGTGTGTGTGTGTGTGTGTAACTATCTTCTGTGTTGTAGATCATTAAGCAGTGTCAGGTAATCCTGAACTTTCTGGCTGCTGAAGGCAGACTCAGCACACAGCATGTGGACTGTATATGGGCCGCTGCTCAGGTGAGTCTCTCTGTCTCTCTCTCTCTCTCTCTCTCTCTCTCTCTCTCTCTCTCTCTCTCTCATATGTGGGATGCTGCTTACCTGACTCAGGCCTGCTAGGAGTCCCTGGAGGTTGTGACTTAGCCCTGCAGAGCACCTCATAATTTAGTGTGTGTGTGTGTGTGTGTGTGTGTGTGTGTGTGTGTGTGTGTGTGTGTGTGTGTGTGTGTGTGTGTGTGTGTGTCGCGCTCTCGTCCTCAGCTGAAGCACTGTAGCCGGTACATCCACGACCTCTTCCCCTCCCTCATCAAGAACCTGGACCCAGTGCCTCTCAGACACGTTCTCAACCTGGTGTCTGGACTCCACCCCAGTGCACACACTGAGCAGGTGTGCTCACATACATACACACACACTGTTTGCTACACCCTCAGCCATAAGCCACATTCTGAGCCCAGTAAATAGCAGCACACCAAACACAAGCGTATTTTCTTCCTTTCATTGCGTGGATCGTCACTATAGGACTGGAACAGGAAGACAGCAGTCCAACTAAATTGTTCCTGTGTGTGTGTGTGCATGCGCGCGTATGTGTGTGTGTGTGTGTGTGTGTGTGTGTGTCTCTGTGTGTGTGTGCGTGTGTGTATGCTCTAGACGCTGTACTTGGCCTCCATGTTGATAAAGGCGTTATGGAACAATGCACTAGCAGCCAAGGCCCAGCTCTCCAAACAGAGCTCCTTCACATCTCTGCTCAACACCAACCTGCCCATGGGCAACAAGAAAGGTAGGGTGTGTGTGTGTGTGTGTGTGTGTGTGTGTGTGTGTGTGTGTGTGTGTTGACTACAGTATCAATGTGTTCTGGTGACTCCATGGAGCACACACACACATTAAGATTATTTGTTGTTAACCAAGCAAGTATACAAATGTGTTCATATAATTTTCCTAAATACAAAGATTTCATTTTTTTTCTGTTAGTATTTAGTGTTGTTGCCATAATTGCAAGTGTTATGAATGTTGACTTTGTTTTGATTGTATTGTTTGAGTGTTGTGACTGTAACTGTGGGTGCTGTGACTGTGTTTGTATGAGGGCTGTGACTGTGTGGGTGCTGTGACTGTGTTTGTATGAGGGCTGTGACTGTGTGGGTGCTGTGACTGTGTTTGTATGAGGGCTGTGACTGTGTGGGTGCTGTGACTGTGTTTGTATGAGGGCTGTGACTGTGTGGGTGCTGACACTGTTTGTTTGAGTGTTGTGACTTCTTTTCTGTTTGTGTTCTGTTTGTTTCCCAGGTTCCCCAGCGGCGAGCCCAGAGAGCAGTGACAACAGTGACACGCATCACAGTGGAGGAAGTGATGTGGAGATGGACGAGCCAATCATGAGCAGCGGAAAACGAGGCCAGCAGAGGCTGTCTGACACAGAGGTAACCCGATCACACACACTCTCACACACACACACACACACAAACCCTAATAGTCAGGGTATATTATGATATAATGTTATCACGTTAAGTGTGTGTAAAATGTTGATGCCTGTGAAGTTTGTACCTGTCATGAACTCGCCTGGAGTTTTGAAGCACTTGACCTCTGTGAGGGAGGTGTAATGTGGTGGGAGTGATATAATTGCTTGACGTGTGTGTGTGTGTGTGTGTGTGTGTGTGTGTGTGTGTGTGTGTGTGTGTGTGTGTGTGTAGGAGTCCATGCAGGGCAGCTCTGACGAGACGGCCAATAGCGGTGAGGAGGAGGGGAGCAGCCGGCCCGGCAGCAGCAGTGGGCGGAGCGAGGCCTCCAGCAACGGGGCGGAGTCCAGCCGAGCCAGCCAATCCGCCGGCAGCCCCGGGAGCGAGCTCCACTCCGACGACATGGCCGACAGCGAGGCCTTAAAGGAGGAGGAAGAGGAGGAGGAGGAAGACGAGGACGATGAAGACGAGGAGGAGGATGACGATGAAGATGAGGAAGAGGAAGAGCGGCCGGCCACCGCGGCCGAGGGCAGCCCGCAGAAAGATGAACGAGACCCTCGCGAGCCACCGGTCTCTGAGCTTCGCAAGCGCAAGGCCGGGGAGGCGCTCGGGGAGGTCCAGGGCCCTCCAGAAAGGCCCGGGACGTCCGTGTCCGGATCCATCGGTGCCGGTCCCGGTCCGAGCCTCCCCAAAGCCAAAACCCTGCCCTTCACCCCAGACGTGACTGCTGCCACGGTCACCCCCACCTCCTCTTCCTCCCTGAGGATCTCCGACGGCTGCTCGTCTTCCTCGGCCTGTTTCGAAGGGTCGTCCGGGGAGCGGCTCGACGGCTCCGCCCTCCCTCAGTCTCACAATCCTCCTCAGCCTCAGAAGGTGCTGGGGGCGGAGCTGGGTCCCTCACATGCTCCGCCCCCCTCCCAGGACCCGCCTTGCCTGCCCCGTACCGCCGACTTCCTGTCCGAAGCCATGAGCAACGAGCTGTTCAACTGTAGACGCTTTCTCAACCCACAGCACCACCACCATCACCACCACCATCATCACCACCACCACCACCACCATCACCATGAAGGGTAAGACCAGCGCTCACTCCTGTTTGACCGTCGTATAAATGGATTCACTGATTTAAGGTGGACTTGAACTCAGAATGTAACATTATGCCACGCTCCGTACTACCTTAATTGTATCTAGATGTTGGCGTACTGGTAATTGAATATAATTTAGTCATGGAGCGCTAGACTCCAAGTTCTGTCCCTCTGTCTCCAGTCACATGGTTGATGACATGCTGAGTGCGGACGACGTGAGCTGCAGCAGTTCCCAGGTCAGTGCCAAGTCGGAGAAGAACATGGCGGACTTTGACGGTGAGGAGTCTGGCTGTGAAGAGGAGCTGGTGCAGATCAACTCTCACGCCGAGCTGAGCTCCCACCTCCAGCAGCACCTTCCCAACCTGGCCTCCATCTACCACGAACACCTGGTGCAAGGTAACACAGTCTTGGACACAACAGGACACAACTGAACACAACTGAACACAACTGTCTGTATGTTGAGATCCTTGTAGCCCAATCCCACCCCCCTCCCCATCCCTGTCTGTCTTTCCCTGTCTGTCTCTCTACCTCTCGTTGGTTCACAGTATCTGTGTGTGCCTGTCTCTCGCTCACAGTCGGTCTGGCTCACTCTTTCTCACATGCGCACACACTCCAGTGAAGTAAAGTCATTGTGATCTCCAGGGCCTGCGGTCCATAAGCACCAGTACTCGGGCCACGCTGTGACCGACATCAACCTGGACAACGTGTGTAAGAAGGGCAACACCCTCCTGTGGGACCTGGTGCAGGACGAGGACGCGGTAAGACACCCGCTATCTGCCCCGGGGTATATGTTGTGATATATGTCATTAGGTGTTATCTAGTGTTACCTAACGGCGTCATTTTGTCAGTAACGGGATAATATAATTAATTACTTTTCCTGTCGTTACAACACCTTTGACGTTACTGGTCATTAAAAGCGGTGCGTTACTATATACAGTGGGGAAAATAAGCATTTAGTCAGTCACCAATTGTGCAAGTTCTCCCACTTAAAAAGATGAGAGAGGCCTGTAATTGACATCATAGGTAGACCTCAACTATGAGAGACAAAATGTGAAAAAAATTGAGAAAATCATTTTGTCTGACTTTTAAAGAATTTATTTGCAAATAATGGTGGAAAATAAGTATTTGGTCACCTACAAACAAGCAAGATTTCTGGCTGTCACAGACCTGTAACTTCTTTTTTAAGAGGCTCCTCTTTCCCCCACTCATTGCCTGTATTAATGGCACCTGTTTGAAGTTGTTAACAGTATAAAAGACACCTGTCCACAACCTCAAACAGTCACACTCCAAACTCCACTATGGTGAAGACGAAAGAGCTGTCGGAGGACACCAGAAACCGAATTGTAGGCTGGGAAGACTGAATCTGCAATAGGCAAGCAGCTCGGTGTGAAGAAATCTACTGTGGGAGCAATAATCAGAAAATGGAAGACCTACAAGACCACTACTAATCTCCCTCGATCTGGGGCTCCACGCAAGATCTCAGCCCGTGGGGTCAAAATGATCACAAGAACGGTGAGGAAAAATCCCAGAACCACAAGGGGGGATCTAGTGAATGACCTGCAGAAAGCTGGGACCAACGTTACAAAGGCTACCATCAGCAACACACTACGACGCCAGGGACTCGGATCTTGCAGTGCCAGACGTGTCCCCCTGCTTAAGCCAGGCACGTCTGAAGTTTGCTAGAGAGCATTTGGATGTTCCAGAAGAGTATTGGGAGAATGTCATATGGTCAGATGAAACCAAAGTAGAACTATTTGGTAAAAACACAACTCGTCGTGTTTGGAGGACAGTGAATGCTGAGTTGCATCCAAAGAACACCATACCAACTGTCAAGCATGGGGGTGGCAACATCATGCTTTGGGGCCGTTTCTCTGCAAAGGGACCAGGACGACATGAAAAGAATGAATGAATGGGGCCATGTATTGTGAGATTTTGGGTGCAAACCTCCTTCCATCAGCAAGGGCAATGAAGATGAAACGTGAGGAGATCTGCATGGAGGAATGGGCCAACATACCAGCAACAGTGTGTGCCAACCTTGTGAAGACTTACAGAAAACGTTTGACCTTTGTCATTGTCAACAGAGGATATACAACAAAGTATTGAGATGAACTTTTGTTATTGACCAAATACTTATTTTCCACCATTATTTGCAAATAAATTCTTTAAAAGTCAGACAAAATGATTTTCTAAAAATTTTTTTCACATTTTGTCTCTCATAGTTGAAGTCTACCTATGATGTCAATTACCGGCCTCATCTTTTTAAGTGGGAGAACTTGCACAATTGGTGACTGACTAAATACTTATTTTCCCCACTGTATTGATATACTAACAGTAATCCGAACGGACCGCTGCCCAGGCTAGTGAGGAGTAACAGA
This sequence comes from Brachyhypopomus gauderio, assembly GCF_052324685.1. Classification (NCBI taxonomy): domain Eukaryota; kingdom Metazoa; phylum Chordata; class Actinopteri; order Gymnotiformes; family Hypopomidae; genus Brachyhypopomus; species Brachyhypopomus gauderio. The sequence continues at coordinate 1,145,086 of NW_027506907.1, forward strand.
TCTCGATATGTCACAGCTCTCGGTGTAACACCTGTTTAACTTAACAAGTCAGTAAGCGATTGGCTAAGGCAGCGTTATGGTAGCCAATCAGAGTAGGGCTGCCATGATTAGTCGACTAGTCACGATTATGTCGACTATTAAAATAGTCAACGACTAATTTAATAGTCGATGCGTCGGTTTTTTTTTTCTCTCCAAACTGCTGTGGCAGTTTCCACTGCTGCGTCTGCCTTTCTGTCCTTGACGCACATGCGCAGTAGTGGAAACCGGGGTAGATAGTGGACGACATCCCAGGATGTTATACAGACTGGTATAATGGCTACTCAAAAGTGTGGGATCATTTTCTTAAAGTGATCCCACACTTTTGAGTTCCATAGCCGGGTTCCCGAAACGCGTGCAATATCTGCAAGGCAGAACTTTCCTTCCACGGCAGCACAACCGCGATGTACGAGCACCTGAAACATATTGTGGCTGATTGTGACAATGATGAAGAGGGACCGTCATCTCTGTCATCTAAATCGCTAGTTAGCTGCTAAAGTTAGCGTAAACAGAGCGTTAACTTAGTACTTACTTATCGTCAGAGTAAAAGTATCATTACTTTGCCTAAAATCTACTGAGTAAAAGTAAAATGACCCATCTCAAAATTTACTTGAGTAAAAGTTACTTAATTACTTTCAGTTATTTAATGCATGGATGAATCATGAACCAAATTCAGCACAAGTTGTTTTAATCGATTTCAAAGTTTATTTAAGTGCACATCCACACTTGCAAAAAGATCAGCTGGGCTCAGGAACATACTTCCTCACAGCATAAGGACAGTCACAACCTGTACCATAAAGTGCAAACAATTTTCAGTCCTATTGTCCAATGGACAACACTACAGACATCCCAAGTCTCCCGGAAGCTGCGGGAGTCTCCCGCATTTCGGTAGTGTCTCCCTGATACCCGCGAGTCACATAATCTCCCGGAATTCAGAACGAGTGACCCACACAAACGCGCACACAGGCGACAGACTTTTTTTTCTCTAATCGCGAGTGGGAAGGAGAGAGAGGGGGTTCTGATTGGCCTGTTCTCAGCTCAACAACTTACTTATATTCTTATAACCCCCCCCCCCCCCCGGTCAACAACTTAACCGGTAAGGGGGGGGGTTCCCTCCCTGAAATCTACTTTTGCAACTTGGGATGCCTGACACTATGATAAGAATAAAGAAATTTAAATTACAAATTATTCAAAAAACAAAATGCACACAAAATAAAGTGCCCACAAGATGTCACAAATCAAACTAAAATGCAACAGGATTCCCCTACTCACAATAAAATGCCCACAGGATCCCACATAAAAAATTAAAAAATACTCATACGATCCCACAATTTAAAAGTAAGTGCTCACAGGAACCAACTATTCAAAATACAGTGCCCACCGGATCCCACTATTCACAATAAAATGCCCACAGGTTGCCACAACTCAAAATAAAATATAAAATGACCACAGGATCCCACATCTCAAAATAAAACAAAATGCGCACAGGATTCCACTATTTAAAACGCTCACAGGAACCAACTATTCAAAATACAGTGCCCACAGGATTCCATTTTTCATAATAAAAGGTCCACAGGATCCTGATAGATAGAAGATTTAAAGATAGAACAATCTCATCCTTTTGGAAAAAAAGTGCACCAGATTACGACCTGATTATGAGACAATGGAAAGGGCGTGCGCAAGGCAAGGCCATGCAATTTGCCTTCAGTTCTGGCACTCGAAGTTTAAATTTCTGCCCGCATTAAATTTTTCACCATCAATATTTTTTACTCAGTAATTTGAGGCCGTTCAAATGTAGTGAAGTAAGACTACTTGGGTCAAAATGTACTCAAGTAAAAGTAAAAATTACATATTTCAAAAACTACTCAGAAAATTACAAATTACTCATAAAAAGTACTCAATTACAGTAATGTGAGTAAATGTAATTAGTTACTTTCCACCCCTGCTTATTGTGGTAGACAAATGAAAGAAAATGCCAGAGACAAATGAAAGAAAGAAAAACCAAAAAAAAAGATTAATGTATTATTATTGTGTTGTTTAAGCCAGTGCCTTATCCTTATTTTAATAATTGTTGAAACAAGCTGCATATTTCATTAAAGGTTTAATGAACTATGATCTTAATTGTTTTTATTTTTAGTTAGCATATAGCTGAAATCTAATGATGGTTATATAATAGCAGTTGCATAGTGCGATAAGCTGTATGTTTTATATTAAATTAACGTACAATCTGATTAGTTGACTAATCATAAAAATTAATCGGCGATTAGTCGACTATAAAAATAATCGTTTGTGGCAGCCCTAAATCAGAGCCAGTGTTTTTACACGTGCGCCAAAGCACACGACACAAACGGAGAAGAGGCAGAAATGGCGAGTCAGGAACAAGCCGAAGAAAAATTAGCACTTTCAAGGTGGCGATATAAACATTATTTAAGGAAATACTTGAAGTTGATGTCTACCAGACTGGGTATTTGATTTATTTAATTAAGAATAGAGGTTTTATTGTTAAGTTTACTGGTTGTGAACAAACCACTTGTCTCTGGTTGAGAGAATTTAATTTGATAGATGTAAATGCAACTGTTTACTTTTGCAAAGATTTGGATTTTATCCTGCACTGGTCTGTTGATGTGCAATAAATATCAAAAGTTAAACACCTTTCTGATCTCCTCATTTCAACTGACTCTGCAAACTGCTTTTTCAAAAAATCCTTATTTATTGGCATATAACTTTTTTTTTTTTACTGTAATGCAAGTAGTTACTTTCCCTGGTAACGAGTTACTTTTATTATAGAGTAATTCAGTTACTAACTCAGTTACTTTTTTGAAGTAGTGAGTAACTATAATTACTTTTTTAAAGTAACATTCCCAACACTTGTGTTATCACAGTCCGGTATTTCTATCTGCCCCGGGGTATATGTCGTGATATATGTCATTAGGTGTTATCACAGTCCGGAATTTTCTATCAGTGCAGTAAAGCATGAATGTGAATCCAGTCTAGTCTCTTTCAATCACTCTCCCACATACAATAATGTATAACTTTGTGCAACAGAATTGTCCTCAAAACCTTGGTCATCAGAAAATATTTACAGACAACATGACATATGACGACATGACAACATGGCTAAGAATTCTGACTGTCATGTTCGTAATCAATAACAGAAGGTCATTCTGATGACACTGACATGTTCATTCACATTAACACTTTTTAACAAAGCAGTTTGAGCGACTGGTTTTTGCTGGTAATCCATCGCGGGGCTGTTACGAGTTGCTTACAGTTGTGCTGTTGTTCAGGACTGTGTTAACCCCGCGCGTGTCCCGCAGGTCCACCTGTCGGAGGGGCTGATCGGCGAGGCGGAGAAGCTGCTGTGCTCGCTCGTGTGCTGGTTCACCGATCGTCAGATCCGCATGCGCTTCATCGAGGGTTGCCTGGACAACCTGGCCCACCACAGGTCCGTCTGCCACGCCCGCATTCCGTCCTCGCTCCGCCCACATCCCGCCTACACCCTTATGTGTGCCTGTGCTCCGCCTCCTCCCACTCACAGCTCGCTGGGGTTTCATGGTTTTTGGGGCCCTTACGGGGAGGGTTTGAGTTGGACGTGATTTCAGAAGTTGGTCTTTTCTGAGTTGTTTTGACTGGTTCATTTCATTAATCCAGTTAATTGTTCTGGATTATTATTTGCGTTGTAAAATGACTGGGTTAAGGCTTGATCGTTTACTCAGAGACAGATTGGGTTAAGACTTTACGTGAGGTTTATTGTGGCCTCAGACATGATGAATCGATTCTGTTTCTCAGGTCCGTGGTGGTGTCTCTGCGACTGCTACCGAAGCTCTTTGGAACCTTCCAGCAGTTCGGATCGAGCTACGACACCCACTGGATTACCATGTAAGACACAGTCTTCTAACTGCCGGTGCAGAGTAGTGAGGAGGAGGATGATGATGGTGGTCCGTGGTTTTGTCGAGAATGACGTTTAACTGCATGTACTGACAAAAAGGATGGGTGTGTTTGGTTGGTGGCCTCTACGGTGTGTAGGCTGATGAGGAAGATGATGGTATTTGCTGTGATGGTTTTTTGGTTGTTGGTGCTGCAGGTGGGCGGAGAAAGAGCTGCATATGATGAAGCTCTTCTTTGAAGACCTCCTGCACTACATCCAGGAAGTGCGGGAGCAGCGTCACAAGTTCTCCCTGTGAGTGCAGCACCACAGCGCCCCCTGCAGGCCTCCCCACTCACACACCGCGCGGGCCCTGACACCCGGGGCGTGGCTCATGTGTGTGTGTGTGTGTGTGTGTTGTTTGTGGCAGGTACAGCCACAGCGCGGAGGTCCAGGTTCGATTGCAGTTCCTCACCTGTGTGTTCTCCACACTGGGCTCACCGGATCACTTCAGTGAGTGTCTCTACCTGTCCCTTCTAGCTGGTGGGGCCACTCCCTACTCGTGCACTGAGAGAGAGTGTGTGTGTGTGTGTGTGTGTGTGTGTGTGTGTGTGTGTGTGTCAGGGCTCAGTCTGGAGCAGGTGGACATCTTGTGGCACTGTCTGGTGGAGGACTCGGAGTGTTATGACGATGCACTACACTGGTTCCTGAACCAGGTGCGCAGTAAAGACCAGCACGCCATGGGCATGGAGACCTACAAACACCTGTTCCTGGAGAAGGTCAGAGCCCAGCAGTCTAATACTCCACTAATACTCCAAAAGAATTTACTTTAATCAAGTCCTGTATTGGTAGACACTATGGCTCAAGTTAATATGATACTTCAAGGTGTTATTTTGAAGCATGAAGTATTTCATAGTATGTTGCTTTTCTGAGGCGGATGGCCTGAACACGTTTGACACTGTACACAACCATCATGGAGAAACACACACAAACACGTCTGCTCTCCACTAGATCAGCAGAACACCTTGTGATTTGTCATGTTATCGAGTGCGTTTTGTTATTTCTCGCACACCTAATGCATCTTTCATTCCATCCCTCCGTCCCAGTTCTGTCTGGCCTTGTCTTTTGATCTTTTTCATTTTTGCTTCTATCTCTCTTCGCCCTCCTCTCTCTCTCTCTCTCTCTCCCCGCACCCTCCCTGTGTCTATCAGATGCCTCAGCTAAAGCCGGAGACCATTAGTATGACTGGGCTCAACCTCTTCCAGCACCTGTGTAACCTGGCCCGTCTGGCCACCAGCGCCTACGACAGCAACTCCAACTGTGAGGTACTGATCGCCTCGCTCTCCCCTGACCTCACTCCACACGACGGAGACCTGCGCACTGGGGACCTGCATGATGGGACAGGCGGGCATGTACTGAGGTGCATCATGGACCATGTCTCTGTCTGTCTGTCTGTAGTTGTGTGGTATGGATCAGCTGTGGGGGATTGCGCTGAGAGCCCAGTCTGCAGACATCAGCCGTGCTGCCATCCAGTACATCAACTCCTACTACATCAACGGTCAGAACTAACACACACACACACACACACACACACACACCAACTACTACATCAACGGTCAGAATGAACACACACACACATCACCTACTACATCAGTGGTCAGAGTGAATACACACACACACACAACTCCTACGTCAACGGTCAGTGGTATCAGAATGAACACACACGCACACACACATTCAGTGTGTTTTTCGCTACAAACTTGCATTTATATGCATGTTTATGTTTATTTCAATGCATTTATTTATAGAAATGTCATAAATCTTTTAGCATTATTGAATTATATCAATACTTAGATGACTGAGTCTTGTGCTTTATTCTGGAAATACTGTGTGACTATATGGGAAGTGTGTGCAGTGTGTTGACAGGTGAACGGGGCGTGTGTTTCAGGTAAGACGGGTCTGGAGAAGGAGCAGGAGTTCATCAGTAAGTGCATGGAGAGTCTGATGATGGCGTCGGCCAACCTGGAGAAGGAACCTCATTCTAGCCTCACCATCATTGAGAGGGGGCTGCTCATGCTCAAAACACACCTGGAGGCCTTCAGGCGCAGGTACACACACACACACACACACACACACACACACACACGTCTGAAAAGCTTCTCATTTAGAGGGACTGGTCTAAATAAGCACATGGATGAAGCAGCAACATCCCTGTTCACCCAGAGAGGGAGAACGTGTCTCTCTTCACTGATGCTGCATTCTTCTTCTGTCTCTCTAGTCTAATGTCCTAATGTGGTCTGACTCTCTCTCTCTCTCTCTCTCTCTCTCTCTCTCTCTCTCTCTCTCTCTCTGAGTGCAGGTTTGCGTATCACCTGCGTCAGTGGCAGATCGAGGGGGCAGGAATCAGCAGTCACCTTAAAGCTCTCAGTGATAAACAGTCTCTGCCACTCCGTATTGTGTGCCAGCCCGCCGGCCTGCCTGACAAGGTACACACCAGCCTGTCGCGCCCGCACACACACACACACACACACCGGCCTGCCCAACAGGGACACACACACACACACACCTGTATGCCTGCCACCTGGACCTTCCAACTGGAGCTGTGGCTATTATTAGAAGACAAATGGGTTTCAGTTTTATATTTAGAACTGTAAATGCCGTAATGGCTAATATGGTGTGTGTGTGTGTGTGTGTGTGTGTGTGTGTGTGTGTGTGTAGATGACTATAGAGATGTATCCCAGTGATCAGGTGGCGGATCTCAGGGCAGAGGTCACACACTGGTATGAGAACCTGCAGAAGGACCAGATCAACCAACAGGCCCAGTTACAAGAGTTCAACCAGAACACAGCACGCCAAGCAGAGTTCCCAGGTACACACACACACAGCATGCCAAGCAGAGTTCCCAGGTACACACACACACACACACACACACACACAGCACGCCAAACAGAGTTCCCAGGTACACACACACACACACACGCACAGCACGCCAAGCAGAGTTCCCAGGTACACACACACACACACAGCACGCCAAGCAGAGTTCCCAGGTACACACACACACACACAGCACGCCAAGCAGAGTTCCCAGGTACGTACATCAGAACGCAAGGTAGCGGTTGTGCCAGGTGTGACATGCGAGCGCACACACAACATTGTGGAGTGTCACTCCTTCACGTTGGTGTGTGTGTGTGTGTGTGTGTGTGTGTGTGTGTGTGTGTGTGTGTGCGCGCGCGCAGGAGGTCTGATGGGGCCAGTACGGATGATCTCTTCAGGCCATGAGCTGACCACTGACTATGATGAGAAAACTCTACATGAGCTGGGCTTCAAAGACATGCAGGTAAAAGCTCGAACCTTTGAGGTGTAGCAAGAACCTTTAAGGTGCAGTTAGAATTAACCTTTGAGGTGTAGCAAGAACCTTTAAGGTGCAGTTAGAATGAACCTTTGAGGTGTAGCAAGAACCTTTAAGGTGCAGTTAGAATGAACCTTTAAGGTGCAGTTAGAATGAACTTTGAGGTGATCTATAGGCAGTAATGCTCTGGACGTGATTGCTGTCTTGTTGTGAAGGCTGCACAAAGCCACCGCCTTTTAAGGGGTCTTTAACCACATTTGAAGGCCGTGTCACATATCTCCTTTTCACAAAATGCAATCCCATAATTCTGTTCATCAAACCTTAAAGTTAAAAGTGTCTCCAAGTCTCCAGTAAAAAAATAAAGCAAATGAAACGCGTCTGCCTGTCTTGTGGCTAATTTTAACCGTCATGTCTGATGTGATATAACAAATAAATCAGATGGCATTCCCATGCTGCAAGGGTTGTGCGGAAACTACATCTGGGTTGTTTTCACTAAGATCAGACCGTGCATTCCTCAGACTGCATTCCTCCTCCTCTGTAGATGGTGTTTGTGTCTCTGGGCGCTCCTCGGCGGGAGCGCAAGGCGGAGGGGGTGCAGCTGCCGGCCTCCTGCCTGCCCCCGCCCCAGAAGGAGCACCTCCCCATGCTGCTGCTGCTGCGTGAGCCGCACCTCACCACGCTCTTCGACCTGCTGGAGATGCTCGCCTGCTTCAAGGCGCCGGCGGCCGACGGACGCACGTCGCACGCCGCCCAGGTAGAGCCCCGCCCACACGCCGTCGCCAATGCAACCGTGCTGGGGTTGGTTTCCCGAAACGTTCGTAGCGCTAAGTACTTCGTAACCTCGTATGAAACGTATGAGGTTAAGAAGTACTTGGCGCTAAGAACGTTTTGGGAAACTCACCCCTGGTTTTTTTGTATGTGGTCAAAATGTTAGTATCTTCAAGCCCGTGTGTGTGTGTGTCGGTGTTAATTTCGTTGACGATTAATTTTCGTCATAGTTTTCGTCAACGCACCTTCTTTTCATGACGAAAACGAGACGATAACTAAATAAAAACTATACGAAGGGATAAAAAAGATGACGAAATTAATGGACATTTTCGTCAACGAATAAAAACAAGACGCAAATATTGGCCAGTGACGACATTCAATCAGACCTGATTTAGTTTTGAGAAAGGTAGGGATAAGTTAAGAATAGATCCAACCGTAACTACTTTAGCGTACACGGAGAGGCGGGACAAACCGGGTAACCATCCAATCAGTACTAACGTCTTCACATCACTCAGAACCCGGGAAGACCATACCAGCCTGTGAACTGTGGTCACTCATGAAATTCAACTCAAAGTTAACTCGACAATGTCAGCAGGGAGAAAGATGAGCGGCGATATATGGACACATTTCTCCTTTGACTTTGAGGAAAAAGAAGACTGTGTAAACCATGTGGGACAATGATGTCGGGAAAAATATGACAAATGAAACGACATCTGCGGGCTATGGCATTGCTGTTTTTAGGGCACCCAGTTTTATATAGAATGTAATATGCATTGTTCATAACAAACTCCATATGTTTTCAGGTAGAGCGGGCCTACTGGTCATCAATGTTTTGTTATTGTTATTGTCAATAACTATAAGTTCAGGTCAATAAAGTTGTTTGGAAATTTGTTTTTATATATATTGCACATACAAACAATAATATTCTGTAACTGGTTAATAAATGTTCCATTTTGTGCAAGTGTATATGATAACTATTACACCATTTATATTTTAGTCAACTAAATTCTTTTGATAATTAGTTGACAAAATTCTAATAATTAGTCGACTAAAACTAGACTAAGACTTAAAACAAATCCAATGACTAAATTATGACTAAAACTAAATGACATTTCAAACGACTAAGACTAAAACTAAATAAAAAATTGCTGTCAAAATTAACGTGTGTGTGTGTGTGTGTGTGTGTGTGTGTGTGTGTGTGCGTGCGCACATGTAGAGCGCACGCTGTGAGGATCTACACCTGCACGCAGAAAACCTCTCTCGACGCGTGTGGGAGCTTCTGATGCTTTTGCCTACATGTCCCAATATGCTCCAGGCCTTCCAGAACATCTCTGATGACACGGTCAGTCATGTGACCCAGGAGAGACTGCTTCAGTTGTACTGGTGTAGATGATTTTATCATACATAGATCTGTCAGAAATGACCCAGTTAGCAACATCTCATGTTCATATGTCTTCTGTAATTGCTTAAGGTGTGTGTGTGTGTGTGTGTTTCAGGGCTCTGATGGCCTTGGCTGGAAGGATCTGTTGAGGATCAAATCTCCTCATAAACTGCTGTATGCTCTAGAGATTATTGAAGCACTAGGCAAACCCAACCGCCGAATACACAGAGAGTCAACGGTACAGTCGCACACACACACACACACACACACACACACACACACACACACACACACACACACACTACTGCAGAATTCAGACAACGTTATAGTCACTCACACACAAACTCACCACTGCAGAATACAGTCAATTTTACACACCCAAAAACTACAAAATACATGGAGAGTTAATTGTATACACACACAGATTCAGAATATGGGTCATTGTGTGTGTGTGTGTGTGTTTCAGGGGAGTTACAGTGACCTGTACCCAGACTCTGACGACTCCAGTGAGGATCAGATTGAGAACAGCAAAAACTCATGGAGCTGCAAGGTAAGATTCTCACACACACTCACTATTCACATGTACACTAAGAACAAGACACACGCGTCTCACAAATGCGAAACTCCTTCACATACACGTGCACTTTCTCATCTTGCCCGAGTTACTCTAGTTGTGATCTGTGTCTGTATGTCTCTCTGTCTCTGTACGTGTTTCTCTGTCTCTGTAGTTTGTGGCGTCCGGAGGTCTTCAGCTCCTTCTGGAGATTTTTAATTCTGCCATTCTGGAGCCCAAGGAGCAGGAGTCCTGGACGGTGGTGAGTGTGGTCCCTCCCCCGTGTCCCTCCATCACGTCCCTCCCCCGTGTCCCTCCATCACGTCCCTCCCCCGTGTCCCTCCCCCGTGTCCCTCCATCACATC